>NC_091123.1:4292500-4412500 GCF_040183065.1 Periplaneta americana | reverse complement strand
GGCTACTAATGACCTTGAATCGTGCAAGATGGCAATAAAATAAGATATTTTCTGTTGTACACATATCAAAGAAGAGTTTTAGAAAATATTTTTTTAATTCATTTTTTTTTTTTTGCCAAATTGCATCATCTCTCCTTAACACAGGAATCTGCTACTTTTCTAATTTCACTAGTTACCCTACTCGACTTTTTTGTTATTTCACCTTCAGTAGACAATCACTGTAGTTCGAAAACGAAGTTGAAAATTTGATGGAATTTTTCTGACTAGCCGTTGTTGTCCTGTTTGCATTCAGTAGCAATAAACGTGGAACAAATTGTTCTACATAAATTAGATGGTAACTTAGTAACACTTTTCTGAGTGAACTTTTCTCGTTTCTTTAAAATGAACAAGTTTCAAAGTTGGATGTCATGGCAACACGTTAAGAAGAAAAAAGACTGCTGCATTTTGGCACCATCAACTTGTAACGAAGAAAATTTGAGAATATCTTCTCTTCTTTTTTGTTATTCCTTGCATTTTATAAAATCCATTTTCTTTCTCTATGATTCTCTTTCTTTCTCATGTCCTCTTACTGTTCTTTCTTCGTCATTTCCTTCTCCTATTCGTTGAATATTTTGTCCTTACTTATGTTAAACTCTTTGCTCTTTCATCCCAATGAAGTTCAATGATATTTCAATATACGTGTAGTATCCATGTACAATTAACACCCATCCGGTGTCAAAGAAGCCGCTTTCTTTTGAAAAGATAAGATAAAAGTTCGATTAGGCTTTCTTAGATGTTGCTCCAATCACAAGAAGTGGAAACATACAAATTGGAAGTGAAATAACCCTTCAGAATTTTAGAGCGAAAGTTGTATGTAACTTTATTTTATTTTTATTTTAATAGGTTATTTTACGACGCTTTATCAACAGCTTAGGTTATTTAGCGTCTGAATGAGATGAAGGTGATAATGCCGGTGGAATGAGTCCGGGGTCCAGCACCGAAAGTTACCCAGCATTTGCTCATATTGGGTTGAGGGAAAACCCCGGAAAAAACCTCAACCAGGTAACTTGCCCCGACCGGGAATCGAACTCGGGCCATCTGGTTTCGCGGCTAGACGCTCTAATTGTTACTCCACAGGTGTGGACTTCATGTTCTGGGAATAATAAGTTAATTAAGTAGTAATATATCGCTGCAATCGAAAAGTATTGGGAATAAATTTGAATAAGGAACAAAAAAAAGTTTCCTTCCCAGGCAGAATTCGAACCACGAAAGTCTTAGTTACCAGTCTATTGTGCTGTTACTGTGAACAAGGTTCTGAAATTAGCTACAAGGGTCGGTCTGGTTTTTTTTGCCATTACTGCACATAATATTTCAATATACGTATAGTATCCGTGTACAATTAGTACCCATCCATTGTCAAAGAGACCGCTTAAAAAGATGAGATAGGCCTATGAGATTGTTTATTCATTAGGTATTCTTAAATGTCGCTCTAATCACAAAAAAAAAAGAAAAGAAAAGGAAACATATAGAGTGGAAGTGAAATTAACTTGCAGATTTTTAGAGGGAATAGCTCATGTTGTTTGTAATAAAAAAAAGTGTAATACCATATTGGTGGGAAGTTCATAGTTTTCTCAGAAAAAAATCCCAAATGTTTAACACCTTATTCCGTCCGTAACTATTGCGAGTTTGATCGTGATTTTTGTCCATATCGATAGAAAATCTAATAAAGGATCATTTATCTCTCTGGCGTATTTCAGTAACGTGGATGGTTTTCGTGTAAATTTGACACTTTCGCTGGGACAAAGTACGATCCATTGTACAGGGACATCATTTTATTTTTACTTCAATTTTTATTGTACCTGAGTTTTTGAATGTACTTCACTCCCACCCCTTCTACTAATGAAGTTCAACCGTCCTCCACACAGATCCAAGACCGCATATACAGTCATAGTAGCCTTAAGGTCATAGTGAACAGTACGTTCCAAAAATATTTTCGCGTTTTCCAGTGACGAAAGAGCTTTCAATATTGCATCATTTTCCATTTGCCTACGTCGCATCCCGGTTTCCCCCGCCCGCTTTTATTCGCCAGCTAGTGGCTGGGCAGTCTTAGCTCTTTTCTGAGAACATTAATTTCTGTTAGGAATTGGACGTCTACGTAATATTATACAACTGTTTAAAATAACTTAAATAAAAGGGCCTCGTTAAGTAATTAACTGTCACGTGATTTCCTCCCTTTCTACGACGCTGCGACGTAACCACTTGGACGGACAGTAGATAGCATGTCTGAGTAATTTTATCTTTTCGGACCGGGCAGAAGTGAAGATTGAATTTACAGTACGTAAGGAACTCTTTTATAGAGTAGGTACAGAATTATTTCAACATGAGTTACTGATACGAAGTACGAACCTGGTAATTGGAATTAGGTACAATAGTCTATAGTGCGATAATATGCACATTAGAAATGAAGCCTGTATCGAAATGAACGGCCACCATTTTCAAAAATGTGTTTAAATATCCATATTATGATATTTTTCAATTTAACTTCATTCTCTATATTGTACGATAATGTGCTGTAGACAGTATAATATACACTGCATAATGAATACGTCCACATGGATAGCTCAGTTCGTGAGTAAAAACACTCATTGTTAATACTGTACTGTATTTTGATTAAACAAAAACCTAATGAAAATTATCAAACTCAAAATCGTGATATTTCCTAGTTTACGTAAATGGATGAACTACTTTTGTTCCCTGCTATATCTAGTGAAGTGATTTGTTTGTATTTTACGCCAGTATCATCGAACTCCAGTCGTGGAAGGGGGTAGCAAACGATGTTTCCGGTTCTTAATCGTTTATCCAAAGGTATAGCCAGGTTAATATTAGAAATGTTAGTAAAAATAAAGTGATGTCGCTGTATATGAATATAATGTATTTTGATAAATAAAACATTGAACCGCAGCTCGCCAATTGGTTAACTGGTGAAGTCTGGTGGCGTCCTAACCAGTCTGCTGCAATATCCAGTTAGATGTGTAATTTGTTTATCTCTGTGTGCCAGGTTTCGAGAAAGTTTCGCCAAGTTATCACTACTGCAAGTTAATACATGTGTAGAGGAAAGGAAAGCGATGGTAACTTCATTTCCAGTTCATCGAAATTTGTTTTCAACCCTCTACGAGGGGGTTGGGGGAATTAATTTAAGACCTCGAAGAAGCGAGAACGTTGTATGAGTTAAGACCTTCCTCCGGAACACAGGGGTGCTATTGATTGCCCGGGACTCTCCCCTTGTTCGAAAACACTTGCGTCAGTGTTCAGAAATCTACAGACGTAGCCAAAATTGTAGGCCTATCTGGGAGACATCAGACGACAAATTATGCCGTTATTTACATTAAATCTCTTTTTACAGTATTAATTTACAATATAAAGTATTTACGGACTTCATTTTAATTCAAAAGTAAGTGTCTATACAGGATGATTCATAAAAGCAGGATGCTACTGAAAATTTGATACGGGGTATTTGGTGTCTGTTAAGCCACATTAAGACGGTCAAGTCAGCTTTGGCATAAATAATTTGGTCGGCATTGTAGACTGGAGAAAATCCACGAATTATTAGGGAAAACACGGGAATTTTACTTGAAGCAAGTAAAGAGATAGGTTTGGAAGTAAATCCCGAAAAGACAAAGTATATGATTATGTCTCGTGACCAGAATATTGTACGAAATGGAGACATAAAAATTGTATATTTATCCCTTGAAGAGGTGGAAAAATTCAAATACCTGGGAGCAACAGTAACAAATCTAAATGACACTCGGGAGGAAATTAAACGCAGAATAAATATGGGAAATGTCTGTTATTATTCAGTTGAGAAGCTCTTATCATCCAGTCTGCTGTCGAAAAATCTGAAAGTTAGAATTTATAAAACAGTTATATTACCGGTTGTTCTGTATGGTTGTGAAACTTGGACCCTCACTTTGAGAAAGGAACAGAAGTTAAGGATATTTGAGAATAAGGTTCTTAGGAAAATATTTGGGGCTAAGAGGGATGAAGTTACAGGAGAATGGAGAAAGTTACACAACACAGAACTGCATGCATTGTATTCTTCACCTGACATAATTAGGAACATTAAATCCAGACGTTTGAGATGGGCAGCGCATGTAGCACGTATGGACTATTCAGAAATGCATATAGAGTGTTAGTTGGGAGGTCGGAGGGAAAAGGACCTTTGGGGAGGCCGAGACGTAGATGGGAGGATAATATTAAAATGGATTTGAGGGAGGTGGGATATGATGGCAGAGACTGGATTAATCTTGCTCAGGATAGGGACCAATGGCGGGCTTATGTGAGGGCGGCAATGAACCTCCGGGTTCCTATAAGTGAGTAACCACTACACCACCGGGGACATCTATACTAGAGAAAAGTACAAGACACATAACTCAGGTTTCAAGATAAAGTTACAGGATATTTTAAAATAGAAATATACAACAACGACCTTTGATACATGAGCACGTATAGTCATAATTTAAGGTCTATGTGACGTAACATATAGCGGGGTTCTTTTACTGGCGTCACACCTTGGGACCAAGCAATCGATACTCCGTGGTTTCTGGCGACATGACATAAAAATGTGTTAGACTTACAAGTTAGAAGTCGTTATAAATTCGACCATTTCTTTAACTACATACAGTTAGTAATCATGAAGTCGTGACTCCGATATGGCTTCCGTTACCTCATGGCAGTTTCATATTTTATATAGAAGGAGAATCTTTGAAGTTTTAACGGTAAAAGGGAAAATGGTTTCAATTGAATCAGGCGGAAATAAAACAAACGCTATGTATCACCTGGCTATTTAATCATTTGACTTGCTAGTACAGGGTGCTTCAAAATAGTTGAGAGAAATTAATACATCGGTCTAGATATAAATATTGAATTACATACCCTAATTGCGAAATCGCGCTACTTGACTGATAATGAAATTGATTCGTATCTGAAACCAGACAGTTCTTCTTGCGTCTTTAGAGGAGAATTTTTGAGAATGTTAAATAAAATTGTATGTAATAAAGGAACGAATGAAAAAATAAATAAATGATTGAATAAATAAATAATAAATAAATAAATACATAAATAAAAAATAAATAATTAAGTAGGTAGACAAAAATACAGGGAGATAGATAGATAAATAAATATATAAAAAATAAAATAAGTAAATAAATAAATGGATAGATAAGTAAATGAGTAAATAAATACCTAAATTAATACTTAAAAATAAGTACATAAAAATGAATGAATTAAACACAAATAAGTGGATAGATAAGTAAATAAATAAATAAATAAATAAATATTTAAATAATTAAATTAAATACATAAATAAATAACTAAAGTAAATAAATAACTATTTAAACATAGACTGATAAGTAAATACCTACGTAGATAACTTAATAAATAAATTAATTAATTAAATACGTAAATAAATAACTAAAGAAGTAAATAGCTATTTAAATACTAGCCGTACCCGTGCGCTCCGCTGCACCCGTTAGAAATAAATATAAAGTAATTACATAATTAAAATAGGACATTTGATCCAGGGAACATTCGTGTTTGATAGAAGGATGAATCGTTTATTATGTTACTTAATTTAAATTTAATTAAAAAATTAAAATGCGATCATTTTGATCCAGAGACCACTCATTTGGTCATAAAAATTATTTTAGGAAATACAGGAAACGAATGCGTATCAAGTTTTCTGTGCATAAGAATCTATTTTAATCTTACCTGTCCTCGATTCACTCACAAGTTACTGTAATAACATTATAGCATTATGTCCATCCAGAGAAACTACACTTTCCAATGGTGAATTAATAATTAATTAGCTATACAAATCGGTTAATTTATCTTCCGATATTACTTCATACAAACACAGGAACATTCTCTGTAGGCTACCGTATGTTTCATAGCTTTCGATTGTTGTTGTCCAAGGCCCCTTATAGACGAAGTCATTTGTTTTTTTATTTCTTTACACCGCCTTAGATGGCGTTGTTATTGTAATTTTTAAACTCATTTATCTCATTAAATATCAGTCCTATCAAAATTTTTCATGGAGTAAACCTTATCGGAAATTATTTTTAAAGAAACTTTTGTTATGTAATATTTTTCATGAAAATTAATAATAAGGGAGATATTTCGATTTATTTAATTCAGGCCCCCTTATAACCCCCCTTTTAAATAAAGTATTTTGAATGCCATATAGCCTAAAATCTAAGTTGCAACGAACTTAATTATATTCCAATTTTCATCGAAATCCGTTCAGCCATTATCGCGTGAAAAGGTAACAAACATACAGACAGACAGACAGACATACAAACAAAAATTTCAAAAAAGCGATTTTCGGTTTCAGGGCTGTTAATTATACATGTTAGGACCAATTATTTTTGGAAAATCGAAAATTACCAGAACAATTTTGGCTACAGATTTATTATTAGTATAGATGACCAGAAATTACTTGGATTACCACATAACCAAATAGATATATAGTATCTACCTACGTGTACATATGCGTGGGTCTAAATGTCTGCTGATGGAGCTGAAGAGATACGAAGCTGAGTGCGATGAGGGACCTGCCAGGAGGGATTAAGCGCACAATGCATTAGCCTGACGCTAATCCAAGTGTCACTTTTTTCACGTGTTCTAACTCGTCACAGAATATTCTGTAATGGCTGCCTGGACTTTCGCATTTCATTGCTGTATATCTGCCTGACACGTAACACTCTTTGCAGCCCATTTACATCGTTACATCTTCCGCCATTTCTTATTTCCTCGATTCACTTTCTCTTTGTGCACCTTTCTCTATCGGGTTAATTTCTCTCCTTTGTTTTATACTCTTCCTTTTTCCAGTTTGATTAACTTCTTTCCGTTTTGGTTTGTAATTACCTTTTTCCTTTTCTTATTTATTCAAGTTTTCTTTGCGTTCTTCCTATATTTCTCATCTCCTCTGCCTTCTTTATTTATTCATTCATTCATACTCTTCCGCCCAAGGGCAGGTCTTTCACTGCAAACCCACAATTCTCTAGTCCTTCCTATTTTCTGCCTTCCTCTTTGTCGCCTATCATCTGATATCTTCTTCTGCCCCGAACTCTTCTCCCGTTCACCATTCCTTCCAGCACTTCCTTCATTAGACAGTTTCTTCTCAGCTACTGACCTAACCAATTCCTTTTCCTCTTCCTGATCAGTTTCAGCATCATTCTTTCTTCACCCACTCTTTCCAACACAGCTTCATTTCTTATTCTGTCTGTCCATTTCACACGCTCCATTCTTCTCCATATCCACATTTCAAATGCTTCTATTCCCTTCTCTTCACTTCGTCATAACGTCCATATTTCTGCCCCATACAATGCCACACTCCATGCAAAGCACTTCATTAGTCTCTTCCTTAGTTCTTTTTCCAGAGGTCCGCAGAAGATTCTCCTTTTCATATTGATAGATAGATAGATAGATAGATAGATAGATAGATAGATAGATAGATAGGTAGGTAGGTAGGTAGGTAGGTAGGTAGGTAGGTAGGTAGGTAGGTAGGTAGGTAGGTAGGTAGGTAGATAGATAGATAGATAGATAGATAGATAGATAGATAGATAGATAGATAGATAGATAGATAGATAGATAGATAGATAGATAGATAGATAGATAGATAGATAGATAGATAGATAGATAGATAGATGTCCATGTTTCTGCCCCGTACAATGCTACACTCCACACTAAGCACTTCACTAGTCTCTTCCTTAATTCTTTCTCCAGAGGTCCGCAGAAGATGCTCCTTTTTCTATTAAAAGCTTCCTTTGCCATTGCTATCCTCCTTTTGACTTCCTGGCAGCAGCTCATGTTACTGCTTATAGTACACCCCAAGTATTTGAAGCTGTCCACTTGCTCTACTGCCTCATTTAGAAATCGCACGTTTACCTTCTTTATTTCTCTTCCTATGACCATGGTCTTCGTCTTGTTTGCATTTATCTTCATCCCATACTGCTCACAGCTGTCATTTAGCTCCAGTAGCATATCCCTTAGTATCATCTCCTCTTTTGCTAACAACGCCATATCGTCAGCCAACCTTATGCACTTTATTCTTCTTCCTCCTACTATCACCCATCCCATCAAGTGAAAATAGTTCTTTAATAAATATTCCAAGTAGATGTTGAACAGGGTAGGTGATAAAGGACATTCTTAACGTACTCCTCTCCCTATTTCACTTCCTTCCGACATTTCTTCTCCTATCCTTACTTTGACTCGTTGTTTCATATAAAGATTAATGAATAGCCTTCTTTCTTTCCAATCCACATAAAATTTCTTCATGATCCCTATAAGTGTATCCCAGTCCACTCTGTCAAATACCTTTTCAATTGCTATTTCTTTCCCTTTCTCTCTTTAGTTCTACCCATTCTTTGCTTCCTGTATCTTTCTTTTATGTGTTTATTTCCTATTTTTCATATATTTAATGATTAATTTTTTCTATATTTATTAATTGTTGTGTAATTTTATTTTATTTAGTTCCATCGTTCATTTGTTTATCTAATTTATTAGTAAAACTTTTCACTAACACTTTTCTTTTCATCCTTAAATATCAGTCGTAATTCAATATTCTCGACAAAAATTTTACGTTACTTTGTTTTGAGGTATAGAAACGTTTTATAGCTGCATTCATTGACAATGGCCAGTAAATTTCTCTGTAGCACAATGAATGAAAAATAACACTTCATTAGTCTATTTTTCCTTACTCTAGCTATATTTCAGGAGACGGGACGATATTTTTTTGGTGAAAAATGAGTAAATTAAAAAAAATCTTTAGAATACTTTGTGATATGTGTGGAATGCATTTCATAACATTTTATGGGTATTTGTGTCCTTATCAGATGTTGAGACGCCAATTTTAAACTTCCTGCGTTATGGATTTTTAAATCACACGTCTCCTTTCATTGTTGTTTCCGGTAAATTAAATTTTCAAAAAAAATCTTTAAGGTACCCTTTGATATATGTGGAATGCATTGCATAACATTTTATGGGTATTTGTACCCTTATCAGATGTTGAGACGCTATGGTGGATTTTTAAATCACACGACCCCTTATCGTTATTTCCGGTAACTTCATTTTTTGCTACATTGCCAGATAAAAATGGATATAATTTCTGAACTATTAAAGATACATGCATGAAATTTAGAACACACATTCTTTAGACTATTAGGAAACTTTTCTCTGTGACAGAATTTTGTTAATTTATTTCATTTTTTAAATATGCCCATTTTTTTGCGGAAAAGGAAATAAAAAAGTGTTATTAAATTTTAATTGTTTATTTTACAAACGTAGGGACTAATATCAAAATTCTGTTACAGACAGTTTGTAGAACATGCTTTTGCAAGTACATTGCAAAAAATTGTTTGAATCTATATTTAAAAATGGTTTAGATATATATGCGTTTTAGTAAAATTCTGCATTGGGTATATTTTTTTCAAATTTCGGCCCCCAAATAATTTTTTGAAGATATTTATATTTGGTTCAGTTGCTACAGCTATGAGCTCTCTACATACAAAAAATTAATATTTTACGCCAAATAGGAAAAAAGTTTAAAAAAATACCATCCTCTCCCCTTAACATTACATTTTATAAATTCTATCATATGATTCATACTACGTAGGTGTATAGAGAGGAAGCAAAACAACATTTCTCAATTATCAAACCATGAGAAATGCAATCTTTTTAAATCATACAAAGTAGATGAAGTCAGCTTTTGTTTAACTTTGCTTTGGCAGTTAAATTCCAAAAGAAATTTTTGTTAAACTTTTATTGGACACCCTGTATATAAATAACCCTGTGTGTTTGCTCTCCGCTCGGCATACACGCGATTTTCCTAGTACGTGTGTGCAATACTGAGCACAGATCGTGATCGAAGCATTCAAACACAAGGTTTCTTTGGGTGTAATTACAGTTCTACTCAAAAGAACTACCAACAGTGTCAAATGCGTCCTTTTAGCGAGGGAATTTGTATTTTGAGAGCTCTATTTGCTAGCTACGTGCGCAAAAATTAGAAACAGCGGTTCTCAACTTGTGCGGCGCGGAACAAGTAAGACCAGCAGGTGGAAAGGAACTTCTGTTTGATTAATGCGAATTTATTTATTTAAAAAAAAAAGAATAAGATTTCAAAAAGACATAATATATGACTCGGTTAAGAGAGAAGTTTTATATAATATTCTTATCGAATTTGGTATTCCCAAGAAACTAGTTCGATTAATTAAAATGTGTCTCAGTGAAACGTACAGCAGACTCCGTATAGGTCAGTTTTTGTCAGATGCGTTTCCAATTCACTGTGGGCTAAAGCAAGGAGATGCACTATCACCTTTACTTTTTAACTTTGCTCTAGAGTATGCCATTAGGAAAGTCCAGGATAACAGAGAGGGTTTGGAATTGAACGGGTTACATCAGCTGCTTGTCTATGCGGATGACGTGAATATGTTAGGAGAAAATCCACAAACGATTAGGGAAAACAAGGAAATTTTACTGGAAGCAAGTTAAGAGACAGGTTTGGAAGTAAATCCCGAAAAGACAAAGTATATGATTATGTCTCGTGACCAGAATATTGTACGAAATGGAAATATAAAAATTGGAAATTTATCTTTTGAAGAGGTGGAGAAGTTCAAATACCGGGGAGCAACAGTAACAAATATAAATGATAATCGAGAGGAAATTAAACGCAGAATAAATATGGGAAATGCCTGTTATTATTCGGTTGAGAAGCTTTTATCATCCAGTCTGCTGTCAAAAAACCTGAAAGTTAGAATTTATAAAACAGTTATATTACCGGTTGTTCTTTATGGTTGTGAAACTTGGACTCTCACTTTGAGAGAGGAACATAGGTTAAGGGTGTTTGAGAATAAGGTGCTTAGGAAAATATTTGGGGCTAAGAGGGATGAAGTTACAGGAGAATGGAGAAAGTTACACAACACAGAACTGCACGCATTGTATTCTTCACCTGACATAATTAGGAACATTAAATCCAGACGTTTGAGATAGGCAGGTCATGTAGCATGTATGGGCGAATCCAGAAATGCATATAGAATGTTAGTTGGGAGGCCGAAGGGAAAAAGACCTTTAGGGAGGCCGAGACGTAGATGGGAAGATAATATTAAAATATATTTGAGGGAGGTGGGATATGATGATAGAGACTGGATTAATCTTGCTCAGGATAGGGACCGATGGCGGGCTTATGTGAGGGCGGCAATGAACCTGCGGGTTTCCTAAAAGCCAGTAAGTAAGTAATTATATTAATTGCAACATGCACTTAATTTTGGTTCGTTTGGATATGGATAATTTTAATTTATTACTATAAAGCTATTATGATACTAGGAAAAATTTCTTGCTGGTTATATTATGATCAAAAGAAGGGAGTTTCCATGACAATTAACAATGCATAATCTGAAAAGACAAATGAAAATCGTAGATAATTAAAATGACTACTACAAATCAACAGCGGCCACAATGTGTTCTTTGGTATGCTAAATTTGAGAGTGTTAAAAGAGTTCAAAGAGAATTTCGACATGAGTATGGTGTGCGTAATGTACCTAAATACGATTCCATAATGTTGTGGTATCGAACATTTGTAGAAACAGGTTCTGTGTTAAAAACATGCAGGAGGTCGCAAGCGAAACCCAGTACGAGAAGCAGCTATCTCTTGGCTTTGCCCCCAAGCTCCTCAGATCTATCCCCTCCTGACTTCTTCGTGTGGGGTTTTGTTAAAGACATTGTCTATTCACAGAAACCCAGGAACATTGATGATCTGAGAGTAAAAATTACTCAAGCTTTTCAACAAATCACCCCTCTTATGTTACAACGGACATGGGCTGAATTGCATCACCGTTATGAGTTGTGCAGGGTGCGCAATGGGGGTCATGTTGAGCTCTGAGGAATCTCCCATCTTTCAGTGTTGTATGCACAAAGTTTCAACAAATAAAGATCATTAGTAGATGTTTTACGGTGTTTTTATTTTATACATACCGAAACGGATCACCCTGTATTTTTTTGTAATTGGGAGCATACATGGATTTCATGTTTGATCGATGTTTAGTGAAATATATGTCTGTTTAGTCAACTGTCCGGATACAGGTCTGAATGTCACAATTGATACCAACAAGACACCACTTATGAGGCAACTAGGCCAGGAGATAATGGAGGTAGAGATGGCCAGCTTCTTTCCCCCTCAATTGCATATATCGCTGACTACCTACATATTACTCTAATGGATTTTCATAACGTATGATATAATCTTTCAAAATGTGAACGAAAGCTAAACTTGTTGATAAAGTTGGAAATAGAAAGCAATAAATTTAATATCACGTGAGTTGAAATGCCGTAGGCCTATGGTTGATGTCACACAACAACGTTGATCTTCTGGCTAGAGCGTTGCACTTATAATCCTGTAGACCCGGGTTCGATACTCTGCATACACCCGATTTGCAATTGGTGTTGGTCAAGTTCATGGTCCAGATAACACAGGGGGTTTCTTAGGGAACTCCGGTTCCCCTGTAGCATCAAAACAAAAATCTCCAAAATCATCCCATCTCATCGCGGGTGTAGCGGAGACCAGCCTCGTATGGCGCGCCTTGGGCTACGACTCTGTCGGTAAATTGGTCTAGACAATTGGCTTCATATGGGTGAATGACGAACAGTCAAGTATCCGCCATTAATGAAAAAATATAGTTATTTATTTTGTAAATCTCCCCGTGAAGCGGAATTGAATAATTTCAAGGGGAAAAATTGTTCCGGGGCCAGGTATCGATCCCGGGACCTTTGGCTTAGCGCACCAACTTTGCCTTATTTTTCGCTTCAAATTACTCAATTATACTTCATAGGAAGCTATACTGTTATATTATACAGGGTGATTCACCAGGATTTACCTTACCTTACGGAGCTCATTATTATAATTTTAAGGGTAAAAGAATATTGCAGAAAAAGAATGAACTATACAGGAGTATCATTTCTTTAATTAGCTAGTATTCTGAAATTAAAATGAGTTGTGAATTCCATACTTCCTTCCACAGATGTTTTTTTTTTCTTTCGATTTTTGACTATAAAATTACATATTCTTACGCATATATATCAATTTATTGTTACAAATCACGCCAGTCTTGTAAATTCTTCACGACTGTATATTACTTCCTGGCTTTTAAGGAACCCGCAAGTTCATTGCCGCCCTCACATAAGCTCGTCATCGGTCCCTATCCTGAGCAAGATTAATCCAGTCTCTATCATCATATCCCACCTCGCTCAAATCCATTTTAATTTTATCTTTCCATCTACGTCTCGGCCTCCCCAAAGGTCTTTTTCCCTCTGGCGTCCCAACTAACACTCTATATGCATTTCTGGATTCGCCCATACGTGCTACATGCCCTGCCCATCTCAAACGTCTGGATTTAATGTTCCTAATTATGTCAGGTGAAGAATACAATGCGTGCAGTTCTGCGTTGTGTAACTTTCTCCATTCTCCTGTAACTTCATCCCTCTTAGCCCCAAATATTTTCCTAAGCACCTTATTCTCAAACACCCTTAAACTCTGTTCCTCTCTCAAAGTGAGAGTCTAAGTTTCACAACCATACAGAACAACCGGTAATATAACAGTTTTATAAATTCTAACTTTCAGATTTTTTGACAGCAGACTGGATGATAAAAGCTTCTCAACCGAATAATAACAGGCATTTCCCATATTTATTCTGCGTTTAATTTCCTCCCGATTATCATTTATATTTGTTACTGTTGCTCCAAGATATTTTAATTTTTCCACCTCTTCGAAGGATAAATTTCCAATTTTTATATTTCCATTTCGTACAATATTCTGGTCACGAGACATAATCATATACTTAGTCTTTTCGGGATTTACTTCCAACCCTGTCGCTTTACTTGCTTCAAGTAGAATTTCCGCGTTTTCCCTAATAGTTTCTCGATTAAACTGTAAAGAATTAAACTATAAAGAATCATGTTCCCAAAGTCGTATGATTTGTAAGAATTTTTCTGATAAGTTCATAAGAATGAAATCATTTTTAGTTAAAAATTGAAAACAAAATCTGTACAAAGCAATTAGCAACACATTTTTAGCTTTAGAGCACTAGCCAATGAAAGAAATGACACTTTTGAATAATTCATTCTCTATTTGTAACATTCTTTTACCCTTAAAACTAAAGAAAAAAAAGGTATTTTACATACAACTTCAAATTAATGTAATTCTGAAAATATTGGGATTGGGACAAATATGTTATATGACATTTTTAGCTCAGAATGTCTTCGGAAATTAGCTACGGAAGGGATCGTAAATCCTCGTGAATCACCCTGTATATAACTTAGTTTGTCTCATTACCTCGTCTTTTTTTTAAGTTACCTTACATTATATTTAACTCAACTTATCTATAACATTTCCTCAACTGTAATTATTTACCTCGTTTTATCTAGCCTCTGTAAAGTAACCTTGTTTTATCTATAATTGACATTGTCTTATCTTTAATTTATATTTTTATTCTGTCTTACCAGTGATCAACCTTACTTTATCTATAACATACGTTAAGTTACTTTTAATCGTAATTTATTTTTACCTTGTCTTTGCGTTAATTTTTATCTTCTTACTACATCTTATCTCGTCTTGGCTTTATTTAACTTATAAAATACCATAAAATATGTCATACGAGTTTTTGTGTCTGTGAAGATACTTTTGTATCACACTGTAGTTCTGAAATTGCAATATGCAGTAAATACAATGAAAGCATTTCTGTCCGGACTTGACAGTGAGACAGACAAACTGTCAGCGAGACAGTTGAAGCTGGCAACAAACAAAATAATAGCGAAGTTCATTATAATTTGGTGTGGTCGATAGAACGGCAGGCTCAAATGAGTGCAGCTCTGGAAGTTGTTGCTGTATTGATACTTTTTATCCGAAAGCCCGCTCACATAAAGGTCACCGTGCATACCTGATCTTCTGACGTCACGGGCACGGTCGCATGCAACTTTAAAAGCGAGTAACACTGAAGTGGCTATCAGAAACAACAACAACATGAATTTCTCCACTACTTCAAATTAATCTTTCCTTTCTTTCTCGTAAAAACTTAGGGTCATATTCATAGACATTCTTAGCGCGGGCTTCCGGTGGATGATCAGCGAACTAACGTTTTTCATATTCATAAACCAGTGTTAGCAATATGATATGGTCCACACCTGTGCAGTAACGGTCAGCGCGTCTGGCTGCGAAACCAGGTGGCCCGGGTTCAAATCCCGGTCGGGACAAGTTACCTGGTTGAGGTTTTTTCCAGGGTTTTCCCTCAACCCAATATGAGCAAATGCTGGGTAACTCGGACTCATTTCACTGGCATTGTCACCTTCATCTCATTCAGACGCTAAATAACCTGAGATGTTGATACAGCGTCGTAAAATAACCCAATAAAAAATATGATATATGAATCCTGTACAAGTAATCATTCGATAGCCGGGGCTAATTTAGTACGCTCGTAGCGCGGGCTAGCGAAATGTCTATGAATAGCACCCATTACCTTTAAATCAGTAATGTGGAAGAGTACATTTCCGTGAAAATTAGTTATTTTGCTTTTAAACTCAATACAACGAGAAAGCAAAAAATTACAAACAAAACTTTATGACTTGTTACCATGGCAATTCTGAACTTAAAATAATATTACTTCTATACAATAGGAACCTCTTTATCTGTAGTAATGTCATTGTTAGGTTTCGTAACAAGCTGGTTTTTTTACGGTGATGGGTTGTTAGCCCTTCGCCCAACCCCCAAGCTGGAGGACCACCCAGCTTCACTATACTTCAGTATACTTCACCTGACATAATTAGGAACATTAAATCCAGACGTTTGAGATGGGCAGGGCATGTAGCACGTATTGGCGAATCCAGAAATGCATATAGAGTGTTAGTTGGGAGGCCGGAGGGAAAAAGACCTTTGGGGAGGCCGAGACGTAGATGGGAAGATAATATTAAAATGGATTTGAGGGAGGTGGGATATGATGGTAGAGACTGGATTAATCTTGCTCAGGATAGGGACCAATGGCGGGCTTATGTGAGGGCGGCAATGAACCTCCGGGTTCCTTAAAAGCCAGTAAGTAAGTAATCTCAGACCTCGAGTGGCATTTATTAGGACTATTTCGTGAATAAAATAAAAATGTAAATAATATGTCCCTAAAATTCGATCACAAAATGTTAATAATTGTATATTAACGAATACTTAACCTATTCAGACATTGTGAAGTCGAAATACTTGTAGATGAATATCGATTATTGCAATAAAGAAATTTGATGTTATTATTCAGTAATGCCAATTGCGAAAAGCGAAATACAGGTTTAACAATGTTAATTACATGTACTGCACTTTTCTCTTATTATTATAACATAAATACATTTTCATTATCTGCTGAAATCATAATTTAATTTAACAGTAACAGTGGGGACAGCTTTATACCAATGCTTATGTATTCACAGCGAGACATGTTGCTACACAGTGAAGCCATCTCTGTATAGATAGGCCTAATTAAAACACGAATTTTATTACGCCATACGGAAGGCAGTTTGATCAAAGACCTTATTATTACTATGCAAGGTCTTTGGGTTTGATATGCGATGATGTTACGTAAATTTGAACATCTGACTTCTTATTAATTGTTCATTTCATTCACAAAATACAAATTTTATAGGCTACAATTATAGGTTAAGTTACCTGTGGGAGCAGGACCAATGTCAGCTGTGCCTTATTTCGACCGTTACTCAGTGCTACACGAAAGCATTTTTTATAGCTCGACAAACGCATTCTCGCTGTAGTGTGTAACGGAACTAAAGCTGCATCTACACAGTTCAATATTCCAATCGCGTATGCGTGCAATCTGGGAAGAATATTGAAAGAATCGAGTTTAAAAGGTACGTTCAATTAAGATGCATGAAGATTTTGTGTCTACATGGTGAGCCGTTTTGAACGTCGTCTTCATGCGTAAATATATTAATTAATATTAAATATTAATCTTGCATTCATGCTTTAAAGTTGAAAGAAAAGTTTAACCGTGTAGTTGCATCTTAATGTATTCATGATCATCAATTTACGGGGAAACAGTTGGCGACAACGACTAAACAAAAGAACGACCATGCGATAAATTGATAGCGATAAATCTAGCTGCAAAAATTCTCGCAAAGTGTGACTGTGATTGGTTGGAATTCAAAATTTAATTACACTTCATTGGTCGAAAATGGAATGACGTCATATAAACGAATTAGTCTTTGTAATAGATTTCAGAAGGCCGTGTTATTAGCAAGGGATAGATCTAAACTTCTTTTTGATCTCAAAATGAATGTTGAAATCTGAAAATAAGATCTCTGTACGAAATAATATAGATGTAAAATGTGACATATTCCCTTCTTACCGTTGTATATATTTTCACGCTAGCCCGTCCTTCAGACGTCCAGCGTAAGGAGAATTCTGTTGAAATATCTCGGAAGACGAACTGTGCACTTCCCCGTCAAGAACCCCTGACAGTGCTGCCAACTTTGAAAACTATTTTAATTAATTTTAACAGCGCACATGGAAGTTGCTACTGAAACAGCCGAAGACCTACATTATAAAGGCGACCTTGTTCCTATAGCAACAAGTCAAGGCCTCCCATCCCCCATTATCCTTGGCTGTTGTATGTAAAAATAAAATCCTAACGATGTAGCCTACAACTTTTTATCCAAATGAATATGCATTAACACAATTTTATACGTGGGTCAGTGTTATTTCAACGGAACTAACTTTTAAATGAATGTTATATTCTTTAATTGATGTTAGCAGAAATAAATTGTCGTATATCAAATGTTTCTGGAGATCTTCTTAGACTTTTTTGCCATGTCGATTGTTGATTCATAATTTATAGACATATTGTATTTTTAAGTAGGTTATTTTACGACGCTTTATCAACATCTTAGGTTGTTTAGCGTCTGAATGAGATGAATGTGACAATGTCGGTGAAATGAGTCCGGGGTCCAGCACCGAAAGTTACCCAGCATTTGCTCATACTGGGTTGAGGGAAAACCCCGGAAAAACCTCAACCAGGTACTTGCCCCGACCAGGAATTAAACCCAGGCCACCTGGTTTCGCGGCCAGACGCGCTAGCCGTTACTTCACAGGTGTGGACGATATAATCTATATTCTTTTGTTCTTGTAACATAAATAGATTTTTATCTGTTTTTATTAATTTTGCCAGAAATGTGATATCTGGTACAACAATAAATTTCATGATATAACAAAATACATCTTCATTTTCTTCAGAGGAATGTCATACTAACTGCATTCAATGTAGAGAAAAATTTTGTTTTCGAAGGTTGAAAATTTTACCTCTTTATTGTAAAGTAGGAACTACTTGAACATTTTGATATTCTATCTTGATTCGTCTTGTAAATTTTATTTAATATTGCTAGTGTTGTTGAAATCAGTCTGCTGTCAAAAAATCTGAAAGTTAGAATTTATCAAACAGTTATATTACCGGTTGTTCTTTATGTGAAACTTGGACTCTCACTCTGAGAGAGGAACATAGGTTAAGGGTGTTTGAGAATAAGGTGCTTAGGAAAATATTTGGGGCTAAGCGGGATGAAGTTACAGGAGAATGGAGAAAGTTACACAACGCAGAACTGCACGGATTGTATTCTTCACCTGACATAATTAGGAACATTAAATCCAGACGTTTGAGATGGGCAGGGCATGTAGCACGTATGGGCGAATCCAGAAATGCATATAGAGTGTTAGTTGGGAGGCCGGAGGGAAAAAGACCTTTAGGGAGGCCGAGACGTAGATGGGAGGATAATATTAAAATGGATTTGAGGGAGGTGAGATATGATGATAGAGACTGAATTAATCTTACACAGGATAGGGACCGATAGCGGGCTTATGTGAGGGCGGCAATGAACCTCCGGGTTCCTTAAAAGCTATTTGTAAGTAAGTAAGTAAGTGTTCTTGAAATGTAATTATTTTTGTCTGAGAATACTACTCACCTTCAAAATTCAAGTGAAGCTACTATTTGAAAAGAAGAATAACGTCTTTCGTCCAACGTAGGTATTAAATTCGTCCCTGAAGTGGATGCAGCTTTCATGAAACGCCCTGTGTATTCTGTTCCTCAGCTTCGGGTGGTGTGAATGTATTTTATGCGTTCAGAATTTTGTATTCGTTTACTTAGGTGGAGGAGGTTAGGGACAGTAGGCTATGTGTGCTGTACGGCAGTACATTACTGCTATTGCAAACAGAGGGTCGTTGTAAAGAATCTGTAATGGACCGCCAAACAAGAACTTGTGCATGGCCATGCAGATTACTTCACTTGCAGGTACTGTAAACACCGGGGATCGATAACAATCACGGTCCGCTCTGAGACCGACCAGCTGGTGTAATGCTTATGTGACACCTTAGAAATATGGATCAACATCCAGGTCTGAAACAGTTGGCATAAAACAGTAACAGGTGTTGGCTTCCTAATACAGCTCATCACACGGATGGATGGATGGACGGATGAGTTAGTGAATACATGAGTGAATTAATGAATAGACGAAGAAATGAATAGATGAAATAAAGAATGAATTGGTAAATGAATGGATGAATGTACGAATTTATGGATGAATGGGTGAAGAAATGAATAAATGAGGGATTGAATACAGGAGTAAATTAATGAATAAACGAAATGAATAGATGAATGAAAGAAAGAATGATTGATTGAATAGATAGATGGATGAAGGAATGAATAAATAAGTGCGGGAGTGAATACATCAGTGAATTATTGAATGGATGGATGAGTGAATGAGTTAATAAATGGATAAATGAATGGATGAATGAGTTAATGGATGGCTGGATGGATGGGTGAATGAGTTAATAGATGGATGGATGGATGGATGGATGGATGGATGAGTAAATGAGTTAATAAATGGATGGATGAATTAATGAATGAATTAATGGATGGATGGATGTGTGAATGAGTTAATAAATGGATGGATGAATGAGTGAGTTAATGGATGGATGGATAGGTGAATGAGTTAATAAATGGATGAATGAGTGAGTTAATAGATGGATGGATAGATGAATGAGTGAGTTAATAGATGGATGGATAGATGAGTGAATGAGTTAATAAATGGATGGATGAATGAGTGAGTTAATGGATGGATGGATAGGTGAATGAGTTAATAAATGGATGAATGAGTGAGTTAATAGGTGGATGGATAGATGAGTGAATGAGTTAATAAATGGATGGATGAATGAGTGAGTTAATGGATGGATGGATGGATGGATAGGTGAATGAGTTAATAAATGGATGAATGAGTGAGTTAATAGATGGATGGATGAGTGAATGAGTTAATAAATGGATGGATGAATTAATGAATGAGTTAATAGATGGATGGATGTGTGAATGAGTTAATAAATGGATGGATGAATGAGTGAGTTAATGGATGGATGGATGGATAGGTGAATGAGTTAATAAATGGATGAATGAGTGAGTTAATATATAGATGGATGGATGAGTGAATGAGTTAATAAATGGATGGATGAATGAGTGAGTTAATGGATGGATGAATGGATGGATAGGTGAATGAGTTAATAAATGGATGAGTGAGTGAGTTAATAGATGGATGGATGGATGAGTGAATGAGTTAAAAAATGGATGGATGAATTAATGAATGAGTTAATGGATGGATGTGTGAATGAGTTAATAAATGGATGGATGAATGAGTGAGTTAAGGGATGGATGGATGGATGAGTGAATGAGTTAATAAATGGACGGATGAATGAGTGAGTTAATGGATGGATGGATGGATGGATGGATAGGTGAATGAGTTAATAAATCGATGAATGAGTGAGTTAATAGATGGGTGGATGGATGGATGAGTGAATGAGTTAATAAATGGATGGATGTATGAGTGAGTTAATGGATGGATGGATAGGTGAATGAGTTAATAAATGGATGAATAAGTGAATTAATAGATGGATGGATGAGTGAATGAGTTAATAAATGGATGGATGAATTAATGAATGAGTTAATGGATGGATGTGTGAATGAGTTAATAAATGGATGGATGAATGAGTTAATGGATGGATGGATGGATAGGTGAATGAGTTAATAAATGGATGAATGAGTGAGTTAATAGATGGATGGATGGATGAGTGAATGAGTTAATAAATGGATGGATGAATGAGTGAGTTAATGGATGGATGAATGGATGGATAGGTGAATGAGTTAATAAATGGTTGAATGAGTGAGTTAATAGATGGATGGATGGATGAGTGAATGAGTTAAAAAATTGATGGATGAATTAATGAATGAGTTAATGGATGGATGGATGTGTGAATGAGTTAATAAATGGATGGATGAATGAGTGAGTTAAGGGATGGATGGATGGATGGATGAGTGAATGAGTTAATAAATGGACGGATGAATGAGTGAGTTAATGGATGGATGGATGGATGGATAGGTGAATGAGTTAATAAATGGATGATTGAGTGAGTTAATAGATGGATGTATGGATGAGTGAATGAGTTAATAAATGGATGGATGTATGAGTGAGTTAATGGATGGATGGATGTATAGGTGAATGAGTTAATAAATGGATGAATAAGTGAGTTAATAGATGGATGGATGAGTGAATGAGTTAATAAATGGATGGATGAATTAATGAATGAGTTAATGGATGGATGGATGAGTGAATGAGTTAATAAATGGATGGATGAATGAGTGAGTTAAGGGATGGAAAGATGGATGGATGGATGAGTGAATGAGTTAATAAATGGATGGATGAATTAATGAATGAGTTAATGGATGGATGGATGTGTGAATGAGTTAATAAATGGATGGATGAATGAGTGAGTTAAGGGATGGATGGATGGATGGATGAGTGAATGGGTTAATAAATGGACGGATGAATGATTGAGTTAATGGATGGATGGATGGATAGGTGAATGAGTTAATAAATGGATGAATGAGTGAGTTAATAGATGGATGGATGGATGAGTGAATGAGTTAATAAATGGATGGATGAATGAGTGAGTTAATGAATGGATGGATGGATGGATAGGTGAATGAGTTAATAAATGGAAGAATGAGTGACTTCATAGATGGATGGGTGGATGAGTGAATGAGTTAATAAATGGATGGATGAATTAATGAATGAGTTAATGGATGGATGGATGAGTGAATGAATTAATAAATGGATGGATGAATTAATGAATGAGTTAATGGATGGATGGATGTGTGAATGAATGAATTAAGGGGACACTCAACTTAAAAATTGCAGAAAAAGTGTCATAGAAATGAAAAATTAAATTTCTACACTAATTTACGTGACAGAACTAAATCAATAAGCAGAATTCTTCCCCTATTCATTGAGAAATCCCAGTCAAATGCACAAAGCCAAAAAATAAAAAATGATAATTAAAAGTGATATTTCAATTAATGATTGATTAAAAATGGAAATATTTTTTATTTGGAAAAGTATTGGATCTAATGAGCTGAGATTTTGCATGTTACTTTCCACGTGTATATGAAACTTTTTCTCCAAATTTGAAAAAGATTGGTCAAATAGGAAAAAAGTTCCAAAATATACTTGAGTGTCCCCTTAATGAATGGATGGATGAATGAGTTAATGAATGGATGGATGGATGAATGAGTTAATGAATGAATGGATGAATGAATGAGTTAATGAATGGGTGGATGAATAAGTTAATGGGTGGATGGATGAATGAGTTAATGAATGGATGGATGAATGAGTTAATGAATGGATGGATGGATGAATGAATGAATTAATGGATGAATGGATGAATTCGACATCGAAGATAATGATAGTGCTATTACCGATTTCTATTATCTTCAGCTTCTTTTCCGCAATTGAAATTTTCACTATATTTTCCTTCCTATTCAGTGTTTGTATTTGGTTTATTTTACAACCAAGTCCTTCTGAAAACCTCGAGTATCCACTTTTTCTGGATTCTCATCCAAATCTCTGCGTGTATTCTCAATATTCCAAACCTCAGGCCTTACATGACGCTGTAAATCTTTAATATCTCCTTCTTCATTATTGAAACTCTGGAACCATCGTTATGCTACACGCTCACTAACGACACCTTCACCCTCGACTTCACATATTCTTCGAACCGTTGCAGCAGCTTTATAATCTCGTTTCCAGCAGTGCTTTAGAAAGACTCTAATCTCAAACTTTATCACCTTCATTTTACATTCTTTGTATTAACAATTGACGACTGCCATATGCTCACAATACCCAGTAATAACCATAGCGTCCTGTAAACTGGATTGCCCAACTATACGAAGGGATGTGCAATTAAATTTGCACTCTTTATTTTAGTGTGAATTCTGTGTTGGTTCTGCAGGCCGTTTGGTTCTGGTGGATTTCTATGCCTAGCCACGATAGAATCAAGGAAGCCAGCATGAGACGTGTGGTACAGTCACGGAACTGGTCCCCGGGTGTAATGAAAGTCATTTAAAAGTGGCTGAATGTGACGTGGAAGGAGTAATTGTTTTCGACATTAATATTAATTGAGGCGGTATTTTGGGACCCCGCTGTTCAGCTGTCAGTTCTTCTGGTTTCGAGGGAAGGCACGGGTAGCTGCTATAGAAATTAAAATGACTGATTTTATTAATGTCTGAAACAGTCTGACACAAAACTATTGTATGCCAACTAAATATGGACTCTCAGGGAATAAAATTTATCATCAGGGGTGAGATAATATTACAGTTTAGTATATACAGTCACGAAGCTCAATATGTAATAAATATGCATCCATAGATAGTTGCTAACCACTAGGATCGCTACTATCGCCTCATTACAGACATTGCGAAATAGTACCAGCACATTCTATTGTTCCTAGCACCCTCAAAACTCAAGCTTCGTGACTGTATATAGTACACTGTGATAATATCCTATCATGTCATTTTTGCTCTAGAGTAACTATGGAAACAAGACATAAAAAATTAAAAACTTCTCTACTAGATGTCTCTTCCTCGTAGATCCTCTTTATACATTTTTCTCTCTGGTTCATCCATATTTAATTAATTCCATTTATATTTATAAATGCTTAATTTTCTTTAAGAATCATGAGAATAAATACAACAAGAATTCAGATTTTCATAATTACAGTACGCAAAATGAACATCTGGTCGTTATAGAAACTAATAAACTTAGAAATACTGGGATTGTGTTTTAATAAGTTATACCACTGGATATACAAACTTTACCTTATACAAAATTCAAAGTGAAAGTCAAACAGATTTTAACTGATCAATATCTTCATTCGGTAAAAGAATTCTTAAAGTACAATATAGGCTATTATGTAATCGTACATGATATGTCAATTATTTTTAAATGTGTTTTTAATTTATATATATCGTAATGTATAGAATAAACAATTAATCGATCAATAAACTAACCAATCAATCAATTACTCAATGAATCAGTCAAAAATTAATCGTGATACTTTCAGTTTTCTTTGCCGATTGATAGACTCGAACCAATGACATTAAGATGAAATAGAAAAAGAAATACTTAATTATAAATGGCTTTTAAAGAACCCAGAGGTTCATTGCCGCCCACACATAAGCCCACCATCGGTCCCTATCCTGAGCGAGATTAATCCAGTCCCTTCCATCATATCCCACCTCCCTCAAATACATTTTAATATTATCCTCCCATCTACGTCTCGACTTCCCCAAAGGTCTTCTTCCCTCCGGTCTCCCGACTAACACTCTATATGCATTTCTGGATTAGTCCATACGTGCTACATGCCCTGCCCATCTCAAACGTCTGGATTTAATGTTCCTAATTGTGTCAGGTAAAGAATACAATGCGTGCAGTTCTGCGTTGTGTAACTTTCTCCATTCTCCTGTAACTTCATCCCTCTTAGCCCCAAATATTTTCCTAAGCACCTTATTCTCAAACACCCTTAACCTCTGTTTCAAGTTTCACAATCATGCAGAACAGAGAAAGAAAAAAAAATACAACAAATAAAGAAATGAAGAAATGTAGGAAGAAAAGAGAAAAGAAGAAATGGAAATAGAAAGGAAATACAAAATAAGAAAATAAATAAATAAAGAAATGAAGTAATGGAGAAAAAAGGAAAAAAAAATTGGAAAAGAAAAGAAGAAATAGAAAAATGAAAAATTCAGAAAAAAAAAACTAAACATGAAAACAAGAAACAACAAAAAGAGCAGTCAAGAAATCTACAGGCAAAAGAAACACCAAATAAAGAAAAGAATAAATAGAAGAATCAACAACTGTAGATAGAACTCAAGGGCTCTTTAGAGAAGGGAAAAACGGGTAGCTCGACTATGGGCTAGTACAGTATTTCCCTGGAAGCAATATGCCGTATAGGTATGCGACAGATTTATACAGTGTGTACCAAAAGTCATGGTGAGGTTTCAGAGGATTGTATTTTTTGACTGAATAGAGTTAGAAATGTAATATTGGTGCCAGATGAAAATAAAACTCTGAAAGTTTTTCGCCTGTAAGTTTGAAGCACTGTAGGACACAAAAGACTAACAATAGAACACATGCAATAATTTTCATTGTTACAATTGCTTATACAAGATGAAGCCATTTCTTTAAATCTCTATGAACTGTTGTTTTCGGAAGTCCTAATTTTCTGGCACATTTACGAACTGATTTCTTTGGACTCTGAACAAATGTTCTTCAGATGGATTCTACCGTTTCATCATTTGTCGATGGTCTTCTAGTGCATTTTTTCTCCAATATGCTTCCAGTCTCTTTTAACTGCCTATCCCAACGACGAATGTTATTCTCGTGTGGTGGTTTTTCGTTAAATATGCGACGAAATTCAATTAGTTATATATTCAAATTTTGTCAGCCACAAAACACAATGCACTTTTCTATGAACATCCTTCTTGTAACAATTATAATTATTGCATTATGTTCGATTCCTACCGTCTTTTGTTTCCTTCAGTGGCGCAAACGTACACACGATAAACTTTGAGAGTTGTATTTTCATCTGGCACCAATATTACATTTCTACCTCTATTCATTCAAAAAGTATAATCCTCTGAAACTCCACCATGACTTTTGGAACACACTGTATTTTATTGACTCTAAATTTAAGATTAGAAATATACTTTCCCTGTTTCCCAGTGTTTTTAGTGGGTTATTTTACGACGCTTTATCAACACCTTAGGTTATTTAGCGTCTGAATGAGATGAAGGTGATAATGCCGGTGAAATGAGTCTGGGGTCCAGCACCGAAAATTACCCAGCATTTGCTTATATTGGTTTGAGGGAAAACCCCGGAAAAAAACCCAACCAGGTAACTTGCCCCGACAGGGAATCGAATCCGGGTCACCTGGTTTCGCGGCCAGACGCGCTGACCGTTACTCCACAGGTGTGGACTTCCCAGTGTTAAACTCCAGACATTTGTCAAGATGTCTTCATGGTGAAAGAGATCTCATCTACGGATTTTGTACTGTAATAGTTTAAAATATGTAAGTTGAAACATTTTCACTGACATAAAAGCCTGGCACATATTTCATAATTAATTCGAAGTGATTCAGGACGAAATCTTGAGAGTTTCTGACCCCATAAACCCCAGTGTTACTTTTTAAGGTTCTCTGGCTGGAATGACCTTCGTGTTTAGCTGACCGTGTTTCTCTTTTGAAATATTTACTCCCTGATGCAGATGCATTAAACTTTTACGGCTGGAAGACTCTTTACCCTTCTGTGGGGTCGTACATTTCTCGACTTTATTCATGCAGTTGTCTTTAATATTGAATACACAATGACAAGAGGATTGAGTTACCTAGCAACGAGAATGCTGCTGGAGGGGAAATCAAGTTCAGTGATAAAATAGAGGATCCTGCGTATTCTTGAAACAACTGAGACGCGTTTCTGCGTTGGTATTTACTTCAGCCTGTTAGTTTCTCTGTGTAATGTTAGCCTAAAGGATACAGACTCTGCATTCTAATACCGAGGTCCAAGTTCATATCCTGTGCATAAACTGGAAGTTGTTACAGACGATGTCTCTTTTCTGGACAAGTTTTACCAACACGTTTCCTCTGTAATTGCTGCATAAATTTTGTGATGATGATGATGATGATGATGATGATGATGATGATGATGATGATGATGATGATGATGATGATGATGATGTATTATTAAAGGAAGACTCCCTGAAAATCATGAACACTTTCTAACATATTTTTATTTTCAGTTTTTAGAATGTATACTTTCAAATCCAAAATAAATTTAATCCAATCCTGATTACAAATATGTTTATTTTTTTTAAATCAAGGTTGTAAAGGGACGTGGCATTTAAAGAGCTGTCAAAATTATATTTTTCGTCAAAGAATTCTTCTCCACTGAAAATCATGAACTTTTCCAAAATATTTTTATTTTCACTTTTTTAGAATGTATATTTTCAAATCCCAAATAAATTTAGTTCAATTCTGATTACAAATATGTTTAAATTTTTAAAAATTAAGGCTGTAAGGGGACGTGGCATTTAAAGAGCTGTCAAAATTATTTTTTTTTTGTCAAAGAATTCTTCCTTACAAATTTCAGGTTACAAATTTAGTAACTTTTTTTTCTAAATAATAATAATAATAATAATAATAATAATAATAATAATAATAATAATAATAATAATAATAATAAAGCTACGTATTTGTTCTTTTGTTTTTATTCTGCTCACAATTTGATGAAATAAAATGTCTTCCTCACCAATTGTATTGTTTTAATATCTGTTTCGTACACTCTAATAAAATTTAATTGTAACACACTCTACTATATTTTTATATTTATTTATTTAATTTAGTTAATATTGTACATTGATTCAATACTTTACTGTGTGCTAAATTTAATACATTTTTTTTTAAGTGATATACGATTACCAGTGGCTAGATAGCATTCATAGGCAAAGGGTGGAAAGGTTACAATAACGTAGATTTAAAAGACAGTTTCAGCAGATATAACTTACATCCCCTATCTCAAATTGCTTAAACGTTCCTAGCCTACAAGCCCACGATGTTTGTCACAATCTTTCCGTGACACCCTGTACGTCGCAATTCATTTGTGTGGGATATTAAAGAGTCTGATCACTTTTAAAATCGCTGAAAATTTGTAAATTGTTTCTCACCGTGTGTTTACTCCATTCATTCATTCATTCATTCATTCATTCATTCATTCATTTTATTCCATAGATCTTAGATGAGCAATGAAGCTTTAAGATGTGGAGGAAGTAAAAATTTTACAATATTACAATTACAATTTTTACAAATTTTTAGTTTCAAAATTTAGTAATTTTCTACAATTTTTACAATTTTGTGCAATTTTTTTTACAATACCTTGGCGAGATGTAGTGAGGATTCGCCAAAAGATTACCCGGCATTTGCCTTTTGGTTGGGGAAAACCTAATAAATGTGCATCTTAAATGCCGAACTGTTAATATCAGGCTTAAGTGACAAAACAATCAGATATTTACCCATCGTAAAGCTTCGAAGTAAGTATTCATTATTATAAGTCATTAGTTCCCTTTAATTGATATGAATGAAGTAGTAATATACGTTACAAGAGCGGTATGTTGACGTTTTCATGGTCGAGGAAAAGATTGAAAAAGCGAAACGGGAACAACTGGATAATACGCACGGCAGACCAATATCGATAGTCGACTCTACTCGCTGGCCACTAGTCACCGGGCCGTACCGAGCCCTATCAAACAAAATATAATCGAAATGGTGGTAGTCAAATTCGCGACTATATTCTTAAATAATTCACTCCATTAGTCAAGTTCAAGGTTTTATGTAGTACAACGGCGGTTTTTTTAATGCATTAAATGAAAATGAAGATGTAATAAGATAATAAACTAGGTTATCACAAGGAAATTAACAGGAAAAAAGACGTGTTTCACGTAATACAATTAAAATGACGGAAAGTAAATTTCCGGTTAATGTTCGCCAAAGCGTAAAGTACGTAATTATGACGGCGTTGCTGTTTTATTTCTGGCCTATAGAAAAATACCTAGCCTTTTACGGAAAAAAATTTAAGGACCATGAAATTATTCACCGCTTTCATTATAGGCCTATTATTTTTTAACAATATTACGAATCAAAAACTGTCATATTATATAATTTTAACTACTACATGGACGAACCAAATCAAGCTAACCTAACCTAACCTAACCAAAGCTAACCTAACCTAACCAAAGCTAACCTAACCTAACCAAAGCTAACCTAACCTAACCAAAGCTAAGCTAACCTAACCAAAACTAATCTAACCTAACCAAAGCTAATTTAACCTAACCTAAGCTAACCTAACCTAAGCTAACCTAACCAAAGCTAACCTAACCTAACCTAACCTAACCTAACCAAAGCTAAGCTAACCTAACCAAAACTAATCTAACCTAACCAAAGCTAATTTAACCTAACCTAAGCTAACCTAACCTAAGCTAAGCTAATCTAAGCTAAGCTAACCTAACATAACATAACATAACCTTCGTAAATGCAAGGCCTGTAACCGGAGCAAGAAGGGATCTCAATCATTTAATCTGCAAGTACACGCAAAAATAAATTCAAGTAAGGACGCTCCCACTGCATGAGAGGTCCGCGCATGCGCTACAGCAAAACTGTTTCTGTCCCGAGCCTCTCATCTAAGGCACTCGTCATAATTTACTCGCAATATTTACGCAAATACACATTGTCGCTAACAGTGGTGCTATCTCTCAATAATGTTCAGAACGAAGGAGGTAGACAGAGAGAGAAAAAATTTCTCCCGCCAACTACGCCACACACCAACGTCATGTTCTTATGTTGGTGACATTGTGTATTTACTTAAATTTGGTGCTAAACGTAACGGCACGGTTCAAAGTGACCGTGCTAATTCTCCAGTATAGCGGCAAAACGTAGTTGAGCTTTTTTAATTTCCGAGAACATGAAAACAAACATACCGCTCGTGTATCGTACATTATTTTGTGCGAACATCGTTTATTACATACCCGAAAGACGAATTTCTAATTAGTTGCAATGAAATCTCCATCTTGGTTTCTGTTTAATGACGCCAACTTCGGAACACCAAAATATCTTTCTTGCTGTAAAATGTTTTCTGTGTTTACTATACTCCAGCAGGCCGTGATACACGTCTGTCTTTTTTCCCCCAGTATATAAATACGAACTTAAAACAAACGGTAAGGTTATGTAATGATTTATTTTTCATTTTAATATGTTAACAATATTATTTATATAACATATTGCAGTAATAACATCGGCATCTGGAATCTCGTTGATTTTTTCACGGCTTCCTTAATGTTACTTGTATCAGGAATGCAATAAGTTTCGTGGAGTAGTAGACTTTACTTAATTTTTGCAAATATTTAAAAACAATAATTAACATTGCAATTTAGGTGAAATTGCAGTGGTAAGTTTCCAATTTATAATTATTACTATGTTAAACGTCTCTAAAAATAATATGTTAAAAGCCTAAAGCAGTAAAATGAATGTGGCGCTTAAGCGGTAAGAAGAGGGAAATTGTTATGTGTGTTACGTCGGGAATACTGAATGTACTATTTCACACTTACCACGTATTGGTTCTGTGCGGAAAACAAGCAAATACGCACGATCTCGCACAAAGTTTGTTATTTTAATTAGGTATAAAAAATTGACAGTAGATCGTAAACTGCACAATTTCTTTTCATTTGGATTGCCGGTCGCCGCTCGCCCCAATCCTAGAAGGATTAACTAGGGTGATAGTTCTCCTGATGGAGAATCCTATGTCCGCCCTCCCGGAGTTATTTAAACTCCTAACCTCCCTTGTTTCCCCTAATGGCCAGACGAAATGACGGAGCTGCTAGGATGTGTATATGGAACGCCAGGGGCCTTGGACATGGTAGAAACGAGTTTAGGGCATTTCTGGACGTAAATAATATAGACATAGCATTTGTAACGGAAACGTTCCTGACACCCCAAGTAAATTTCAGATGCGCGGGGTTTAAAATTTATAGATTGGATAGACCAGTTAGAAGAGGCGGAGGTGTAGCGGTGTTCGTTCGATCTACGATCGCGCACTGTGAGTATCTCCTTCCCCAGCTAGCGACGTTAGAGGCAGTAGCTATTAGAGCCTACATAGGTAGAATCCCCTTTCTACTTATGGCTGCCTACAGTCCCCCGGGCACACTCACTGAACGGGATTTAGAAATAGTGACAAGTCTCACAGATAGGTTCATAGTCGCCGGCGACTTCAATGCGAAGCACGCTAGCTGGAACTGTAGACGCCCCAATCGGCAGGGCGATAGACTTTTTCAACATTCCACAGGAAACGGGTACGTTGTGATGGCCCCTAGGGACCCCACACACGTACCAGATGCTGCTAATCAAGTTCCCGATATCCTAGATATTGCTCTGGTAAAAGGTCTCACAACCAGGGCGAGATTAACAACTCTGGATGATCTTCCATCCGACCACCTACCGGTGATCATGGAGATCATGCACCCAGTCGAACTCTCCCCAACCGCTGAGAAATTCAATTACAAGGCGGCAGACTGGGTGTTCTTTCAAGACCAGGTAGCCGCTACGCTTCCATCACTCCCGCCCGAAGTTACTCCGGCAGGGATAGATAGGTCAGTTAGCGACCTGACGGAGTGCATTAAAAAGGCAATGGATGCAGCAATACCGAAACGGTCTCTACAACCAGGACGGATGCAGCTGCCAGCCTATATTAGAGACCTAAAGATCGCCCGCAATAGAGCCAGGACATTGTGGAAGCGTACTAGGTTAGATGAACATAGAGTAGAGATGAACCGCTTGCGCAGGCGGATCAGTGAGGCGGTCCACGAAACGGTCGTGGATGCTTGGAAATCCAAGGTTGAGACGATGGACAGCAGAAACATGTCAGATGTCTGGCGTGTATCTCGAACTCTGTCCAATCCGTCTCAATCTATACACCCATTAATAGTCGGTCCAGATGTCACGGCCTTTACTCCTGAGGAGAAAGCTACCGCACTGGCAGACGTTCTAGAGACCACTTTTCAACCCGTGGAACAAAATTTAAACTTACCCCATATCAGAGCTGTTGAGGAATCGGTTCGAGACCTCCTTAGCAGGGAGCCGGAAAATGGGATACGACCTACGAACACCCACGAGGTCGCCCATTTCATTCGTCGCCTCGGCCCTCATAAGGCCGCAGGAGCCGACGGTATCCAAGGAATTACATTGCAGCATCTCCCAAGGTCAGCTATGAAGCGCATAGCAGAAATAATTAATAACATCTTGGCTTCCGGTCACTATCCCATTCCCTGGAAAGAGGCTCACGTAGTTCTCTTTCCAAAGCCCGGAAAGGATAAGACGAATCCAAGCAACTATAGGCCTATTAGTCTCCTCAGTTGTCTCAGCAAACTGGCGGAGAGGGTCATACATAGACGCCTCACTGAAGTAGTGTTGCCCCAAATCAGGAACGAGCAGTTCGGCTTCCACCCTGGTCGTTCCACTACACTCCAGGCACTCCGCATGACGGAGGACATTACCTGGGGCATGAGCACGAAGCGTGTCGTAGCTGCAGCTTACCTGGACATCGAGCGAGCATTCGACAAGGTTTGGCATGAAGGGCTCCTGGTTAAGCTACTGGGCATGGGAGTCCCAGATGGAATGGTACGCCTCATTTCAGATTACCTCCGAGGCCGTACATTCAAGACCCGAGTAGGCACTAGTTTCTCCACCCCTCGTGAAATTCACGCAGGAGTCCCGCAGGGATCGATTATCGGTCCCATACTTTTCAGTATATTCATTAATGACCTCCCGTTTCGCTATATCCACGGCAGAAGTAGCCATCTGTATATCTATGCAGATGACACTGCCCTCTTGGCGATGGGCAAAACCTACAGGTTCGCGTCCCGTAGATTGCAGTCGATCTTAGATCACCTCCAGCCGTGGTTCCACGACTGGAGAATCAAGGTCAATGTAGATAAATGTCAGGCCATACTCTTTTCACTAAGAGCGAGGCTCGAAGACATACCACCTCCACCCACACTTTTCGGACAAGCAATGCCGTGGATGAACCAAATTAAATACTTAGGGATCATTATGGACTCTCATCTTACGTTCCGAGATCATATCCATTCCCTTCTTCGTAAGGCCAATGGATTGATAGTTAGACACTATCCCATTCTGGCGGCCTTCACTCCTGACAACCTGGGGGTAGGACTTACCATGTATAAGGCCCTCATTCGGTCTGTAATAACCTATGCCGCACCCGCATGGGGGTTCGCGGCAGTGACCCATCTCCGGAAACTCCAAGTTATCCAGAACCAGGTGATTCGTATCATAACACATCTCCCGCGAGTCGCTTCGAGAGAGAAGTTCCACGATGAGCTAAACTTGCCAACCGTAGACGAGTTCATTGCTCGATTGGCTAGAAACCTGTATGAGGCCGCTCGTGCCAGCCCCAACCCGCTCATATCTGGCCTTGGCCGGTATGATCCTAGGTTACGGCGAAGACACCAGACAGGTCCACTAGCTATTCTCTTAAGACAGGAAAACAGGGAGGCAGGTGTCACTCCCAGATTTAGGTAGTAGATTATTAATTCATGACTTAATCTAATAAGCAACCGCTGTGAAATGGCCTGCTCTAACTCGGGCTATAAATCCATTCTATCCCTCTTACAGGTCTACGGAGTGAAGAGTCAATTGACTAGTCTCCGGATCTGACAGAAACCATCAAAAAGCCAATTGGCTAATACCGTTATGATGGTTAAATAACTTGAGCTAACATATCGTCCCCAATAAATCCGTTTTGCTGATCGATGGAGTTGTAATAGCCAATTGGCTAGTCTACATCCATCGAATCAAGTCATTTTACCTAAGAGCCAACTGGCTAGTCTCTAAAATTGAGACATCTCATCCTGCCTAAGGTTTTTCCGTGGTTTTCCTAAGGCGTTAAGACAAATGTCGGGATGAGCCCTAAAAGAAATGGGCCACGGACCTGCATTCACTTCCCCAGACATTGGTGACGGCTCAAGATTAATGATTGTTCACATCGAACTCGGGCCCTGGCAGGGTTCAATCGTCCCCTTGTACAGATCACTGGAGTCATCAACGAGCCAATTGGCTGGTCTCCTGATCTGAGAAAAATCATCAAAGCGCCAATTGGCTATTGTAAGATTAATCCCTACGCGTTCGAATCTTCAAACAGCCAAACTGGCTATCACCGTTTCGTGCCTAGACTTCTCCTCCATCGCGTCTCTCCTCCGGATCAGGTCGCTGTACTTCTGCCCCTCCTCCCCCCCGTATGTTGTAGCTAATCAGTTACGTCCATTTTCGGCTTACCCACTAGAAATTTCTAGCGCTCCTTCACTGGGGCGGCGAAACCCGAAGTGAGACAAGTGGCCAAGAGGCTTGGAGCTCACATATTCAGTTTTTCTCAGCCCCAACTCCCCCCTTGCAAAAAGGACGTGTTTTCACGTACCTTTAAAGTTTCTCCTCCCACTTCCCCCCACTCATTCATTCATTCATTCATTCATTCCGATCGGGCAGAGCCTGGCGTGGGAACGGATAAGCCGTGGGAGGCCAGATTAACTCACCTGTACACAACAGCATGGAAATGAGGAATTACAATTGCGGTGCCCGGGAATGGAGCTGGCACCGACAGCGTCGCCCGCCTGCTGACTGTCTTCGGCTGCAGGCAGCGATTTAAGCCCCTGGATTACGCTGACACGCTAAGATCTGCCGGCCGGGTCAGCACTCCGCGATATTGCGGCACGGATGCGTGTATAAATTTGTCCGTCGTCCATAAGCTTATCTAACGCCTTTCTCTCTGACGAAGGTAATTTAGTGCGGTGCAGATGGCGCTATCATAGCGAATTCGTGGAAACTGTACATAAAATATGAATATAAATCTTCTTGTTTGTGAATGAATTGTCCTCCGAAACCCTGCGGTTACTGTAGCTGAAATTACACTCGAAATTAGCGTGTCAGAAATTTTTTAAGTGTCCGTGTCCTCTTGACGTGCAAATATACTATACAGTGTGTTTCATAAAATCCGCAAATTGTCTTTTACATTTAAACGGACTATTACATTTATATTACTTCATTCCATTTTCGACCAATGAAGTGTAATGAAATTTTGAATTCCAACCAATCACAGTTACACTTTGCGATAATTTCTGCAGCTAGATTTATCGCTATCAATTTATCGCATGGTCGTTCTTTTGTTTAGTCGTTGTCGCCAACTGTTTCCCCGTAAATTGATGATCATGAATACATTAAGATGCAACTACACGGTTAAACTTTTCTTTCAACTTTAAAGCAATGAATGCAAGATTCATATTTAATATTAATTAATATATTTACGCAGTGAAGACGACGTTCAAAACGGCGCACCATGTAGACACAAAATCTTCATGCATCTTAATTGAACGTACCTTTTAAACTTGATTCTTTCAATATTCTTCCCAGATTGCACGCATACGCGATTGGAATATTGAACTGTGTAGATGCAGCTTTAGTTCCGTTACACACTACAGCGAGAATGCCTTCGTAGAGCTATAAAAAATGCTTTCGTGTAGCACTGAGTAACGGTCGAAATAAGGCACAGCTGACATTGGTCCTGCTCCCACAGGTAGGCCTAACGTAACCTATAAAATTGTAGCCTATAACATTTGTATTAAAATTAAACAATTAATAGACGTTCAAATTTATGTAACATCATCGCATATCAAACCCAAAGACCTTGCATAGTAATAATAAGGTCTTTGATCAAACTGCCTTCCGTATGGCGTAATAAAATTCGTGTTTTAATTAGGCCTATCTATACAGAGATGGCTTCACTGTGTAGCAACATGTCTCGCTGTGAATACATAAGCATTGCTATATAGCTGTCCCCACTGTTACTGTTAAATTAAATTATGATTTCAGCAGATAATGAAAATGTATTTATGTTATAATAATAAGAGAAAAGCGCAGTGCATGTAATTAACAATGTTAAACCTGTATTTCGCTTTTCGCAATTGGCATTACTGAATAATAACATCGAATTTCTTTATTGCAATAATCGATATTCATCTACGAGTATTTCAACTTCACAATGTCTGAATAGGTTAAGTATTCGTTAATATACAATTATTAACATTTTGTGATCGAATTTTAGGGATATATTATTTAAATTTTTATTTTATTCACGAAATAATCCAAATGTCACTCGAGGTCTGAGATTCCCAGATAAATCCACTCGCTTGCTCGTGGATTTATCGGCAGATCTCAGGCCTCTCGTGACATTACTACAGATAATTTTTTTTTTTTCGAAAAACATTCTACACCTTATACTTTAAAAGACAGTTTTTCACAAAAACAAACCGTTTATAATATCACTGTTGTGCGAGTTTTGACGTCACCACAAAAGCATTTTTAAATGGCACCGTATGTTTTTCTTTAAACTATCTGAAATATGAGAAATATGTTAGGAGAAAATCCACAAACGATTAGAGAAAACACGGGAATTTTTACTGGAAGCAAGTAAAGTAATAGGTTTGGAAGTAAATGCCGAAAAGACAAAGTATATGATTATGTCTCGTGACCAGAATATTGTACGAAATGGAAATATAAAAATTGGAAATTTATCTTTTGAAGAGGCGGAGAAGTTCAAATATCTTCGAGCAACAGTAACAAATATAAATGATACTCTGGAGGAAATTAAACACAGAATAAATATGGGAAATGCCTGTTATTATTCGGTTGAGAAGCCTTTATCATCCAGTCTGCTGTCAAAAAATCTGAAAGTTACAATTCATAAAAACAGTTATATTACCGGTTGTTCTTTATGGTTGTAAAACTTGGACTCTCAGTTTGAGATAGGAACATGTGTATGTTAAGGGTGCTTGAGAATAAGGTGCTTAGGAAAATATTTGGGGCTAAGAGGGATGAAGTTACAGGAGAATGGAGAAAGTTACACAACGCAGATCTGCACGCATTGTATTCTTCACCTGACATAATTAGGAACATTAAATCCAGACGTTTGAGATGGGCAGGGCATGTAGCACGTATGGGCGAATCCAGAAATGCATATAGAGTGTTAGTTGGGAGGCCGGAGGGAAAAAGACCGTTAGGGAGGCCGAGACGTAGATGGGAGGATAATATTAAAATGGATTTGATGGAGGAGGGATATGATGATAGAGACTGGATTAATCTTGCTCAGGATAGGGACCGATGGTGGGCTTATGTGAGGGCGGCAATGAACCTCCGGGTTCCTTAAAAGCCAGTAAGTATCTGAAAGAGAATCTTCATAACTGTATGTCAACCGACGATTCCACTCTTATTGAATTTGACGTTTGTAGAACTTATTGAAAACAATAGACATCTCGTAATACAATTTTGTCACAAATTGAATTCTGTAACTTCAATATTTGGCACTTATAGACCTAATTGAGAACAACATTGTTGGTAATTTCTCTAAAACGAATAAATGTTCAATTCATTAAATGTTCAAAATTTTATCTGAATTCTCTGATATTGACTTAAGGTGTTAGGTACAGCTTACAGCAGTAATATTTTTGAAAATATTCAACATTTTTTTCCTCCACTACTGTATCTTGTACAATAATGAAAATGGGTTTGTATAAAACAATGTCCTTTTTGCTATATGAAAAAAATATTTTTACGATTAAAAAAATTATATATACTTTTTTTTTCAAAATTTAAAATGGTGGGATTTTACTGTGCAGTGATGAAGCGTTCCCCTCATAACTCATAAACTTGTTAACTTTTTCATGTTCTCTCTCTTTTATTTTATTGCTGAAACTCATGTTTACAATATCATGCTCTTTCAACTACATTCCTTAATAAATAATGTAATTTTTTTATTTTGTTTTAGAAGAAAATACTGATATTTTACCATTTTAAAGTGAATTTATTTTTTACCAGACAATCTATCAAAGGTAGAGAAGTGATCTTGCATCATATTGTAGATATGACATGCATAAATACACACAAAATATTTCATCACAGAATGTTGGATAGTTTTTGAGTTATGTGGGAAGCGCTTCATCACTGCACAGTGAACTGAATTAAAAAAAAATAAATAATTTTTTTAATTCGTAAAAATATATATATTTTTTTTCATGTAGCAGAAGAACAGTGTTTTACATACACCAATTTTCATTATTGTACACGATACAGTAATGGAGGAAAAAAAAAATGTTGAATATATCCAAAATTTTACTGCTATAAGCTGTACCTAACCCTTGAAGAAAACATCTTTATTTTCTGTTAATTTCAACAATTACATTGCTTCCATAACGCCAGGAAACCCAACTACGTTTTGGTTACCATAGCAACGTGTAGTGTTTAAACTGAACTATGTGGAGGAATCTTTAAATTATGACTGAGAAAAGTGGAATTTCTCAGGAAATCTACCCGAAACACCATCTTTATCAAGAAAAAATATATATGTATTTTTTTTGGTATGTTATTTTACGACGCTTTATCAACATCTAAGGTTATTTAGCGTCTGAATGATATGAAGGTGATAATGCCTGTGAAATGAGTCCGGGTCCAACACATAAAGTTACCCAGCATTTGCTCATATTGGGTTGAGGGAAAAACCCGGAAAAAACCTCAACCAGGTAACTTGCCCTGACCGGGAATCGAACCCGGGCCACCTGGTTTCGCGGCCAGACGCGCTGACCGTTACTCCACAGTTGTGGACTCCAGAAAATATTAAACTTGAAGATTTGAAGTCAGATCTTCTGTTTGGAGAGCCTACTACGAATGTCTAATGTTTCCGCTAGCGTCTAACTATGCCCCGCCACGATACGTTTGTGTCCTTTGAGGTGGAGGGCATCATTATTCAGAGGCACGAACCGCTGCGGACTTGCACTCCAGATCCGCTACCGTAGGGGGAAGCACCGTCTACCGTCAGCACAGACACAGATATTGTTCTGTCATTATTTTTCCTGCTATTCCACTTGACCCTCAGTTACTCAATCAGAACAGTAACTTGTTAAATAATTCAGTCAGTCAGGCAGAGTTCTCAGTCTCTTCGATCTATCAGTTTGTTAGTGTCTCCCTCTGCGTGACTATCAGTTTGTCAGGCTGTCTCATTCCCGGTTCTCTCTATAAACTCCCCGCGGTTCAATACCCCGACCAATCCCTCTGATATCTGCAGTAGCCTACACCAATGAACACCCCGTTGACTGAGCGGAATCTTGGATATAAATATATTGAGATACTGATGGTGATCAGAAGACGTACACCACAATGAATGAAAAGACAGATACAACAATGAATGAATAAAAATAGGTACACAACACTGAATGAAGGGATGAAGAATGAATGCATGAATGAATGAATAAATGAATGAAAAGACGTAACAACAATGAATGAATGAAAATATGTATATAACACTGAATGAAGGGATGAAGAATGAATGGATGAATGAATGAATAAATGAATGAAAAGACGTAACAACAATGAATGAATGAAAATATGTATATAACACTGAATGAAGGGATGAAGAATGAATGGATGAATGAATGAATAAATGAATGAAAAGACGTAATAACAATGAATGAATGAAAATATGTATATAACACTGAATGAATGAATAAATGAATGAAAAGACGTAACAACAATGAATGAATAAAAATAGGTACACAACACTGAATGAAGGGATGAAGAATGAATGCATGAATGAATGAATAAATGAATGAAAAGACGTAACAACAATGAATGAATGAAAATATGTATATAACACTGAATGAAGGGATGAAGAATGAATGGATGAATGAATGAATAAATGAATGAAAAGACGTAATAACAATGAATGAATGAAAATATGTATATAACACTGAATGAATGAATAAATGAATGAAAAGACGTAACAACAATGAATGAATAAAAATAGGTACACAACACTGAATGAAGGGATGAAGAATGAATGGATGAATGAATGAATAAATGAATGAAAAGACGTAATAACAATGAATGAATGAAAATATGTATATAACACTGAATGAATGAATAAATGAATGAAAAGACGTAACAAGAATGAATGAATGAAAATATGTATATAACACTGAATGAATGAATAAATGAATGAAAAGACGTAATAACAATGAATGAATGAAAATATGTATATAACACTGAATGAATGAATAAATGAATGAAAAGACGTAACAAGAATGAATGAATGAAAATATGTATATAACACTGAATGAATGAATAAATGAATGAAAAGACGTAATAACAATGAATGAATGAAAATATGTATATAAAACTGAATGAATGAATGAATAAGTGAATGAAAAGACGTAACAAGAATGAATGAATGAAAATATGTATATAACACTGAATGAATGAATAAATGAATGAAAAGACGTAATAACAATGAATGAATGAAAATATGTATATAACACTGAATGAATGAATAAATGAATGAAAAGACGTAATAACAATGAATGAATGAAAATGTGTATATAACACTGAATGAATGAATAAATGAATGAAAAGACGTAATAACAATGAATGAATGAAAATATGTATATAACACTGAATGAATGAATAAATGAATGAAAAGACGTAATAACAATGAATGAATGAAAATATGTATATAACACTGAATGAATGAATAAATGAATGAAAACACGTAATAACAATGAATGAATGAAAATATGTATATAACACTGAATGAATGAATAAATGAATGAAAAGACGTAATAACAATGAATGAATGAAAATATGTATATAAAACTGAATGAATGAATAAATGAATGAAAAGACGTAATGACAATGAATGAATGAAAATATGTATATAACACTGAATGAATGAATAAATGAATGAAAAGACGTAATAACAATGAATGAATGAAAATATGTATATAAAATTGAATGAATGAATAAATGAATGAAAAGACGTAATAACAATGAATGAATGAAAATATGTATATAACACTGAATGAATGAATAAATGAATGAAAAGACGTAACAACAATGAATGAATGAAAATATGTATATAACACTGAATGAATGAATAAATGAATGAAAAGACGTAATAACAATGAATGAATGAAAATATGTATATAGCACTGAATGAATGAATAAATGAATGAAAAGACGTAACAAGAATGAATGAATGAAAATATGTATATAACACTGAATGAATGAATAAATGAATGAAAAGACGTAATAACAATGAATGAATGAAAATATGTATATAAAACTGAATGAATGAATGAATAAGTGAATGAAAAGACGTAACAAGAATGAATGAATGAAAATATGTATATAACACTGAATGAATGAATAAATGAATGAAAAGACGTAATAACAATGAATGAATGAAAATATGTATATAACACTGAATGAATGAATAAATGAATGAAAAGACGTAATAACAATGAATGAATGAAAATGTGTATATAACACTGAATGAATGAATAAATGAATGAAAAGACGTAATAACAATGAATGAATGAAAATATGTATATAACACTGAATGAATGAATAAATGAATGAAAAGACGTAATAACAATGAATGAATGAAAATATGTATATAACACTGAATGAATGAATAAATGAATGAAAACACGTAATAACAATGAATGAATGAAAATATGTATATAACACTGAATGAATGAATAAATGAATGAAAAGACGTAATAACAATGAATGAATGAAAATATGTATATAAAACTGAATGAATGAATAAATGAATGAAAAGACGTAATGACAATGAATGAATGAAAATATGTATATAACACTGAATGAATGAATAAATGAATGAAAAGACGTAATAACAATGAATGAATGAAAATATGTATATAAAATTGAATGAATGAATAAATGAATGAAAAGACGTAATAACAATGAATGAATGAAAATATGTATATAACACTGAATGAATGAATAAATGAATGAAAAGACGTAACAACAATGAATGAATGAAAATATGTATATAACACTGAATGAATGAATAAATGAACGAAAATACGTAACAACAATGAATGAATGAAAATATGAACACAGCAATGAATGAATGAAAATATGTACACAATGAATGAATGGTTGAACACAACAATGAATGAATGAAAAGTTATACACAACAATGAATGAAAAGACATACACGAAAATGAATGAATGAATGGAAATATGAACATAACAATGAATTAATGAAAAGTTGTACACAATAAATGAATGAATGAATAAATGAAAAAGTACACAATGAATGAAAGACTTACACAATAAATGGATGTATGAACACAACAATCCATGAATGAAAACACGTATACAACAATGAATAAATTAATAGGGTTCTGATTATGATACGAGTCGATTACAGAGGACGTTCACAACAATGAATGAATGAAAAGGCGTACAGAACAATGAACTAGTCCACTGTTTACCGCTGTGAAGTAACGGTTAGCGTATCTGACAGTGAAATGAGCGGACCCGGGTTCAAATTCTAGTTGGGTTGAGTTATCTGGCTGATATTTTTTCCAGGGTTTTCCCTCAGCCCATTAAGAGCAAATTCTGGGTAACTTTCGACTCTGGACCCTGGACTAATTTCGCTGGCATTATTACCTTCAACTCACTCAAACGCTAGATAACTATAGTAGTTGATAAGGGTTCGTAAAATAACCAATTAAAAATAAAAAAGTAATGAATTAATGAAAATACGTACACAACAATTAATTATTTAATTAATTAATGGAAAAATTGGGGGAGAAACATTTTAAAGATACACGAAAACGTGTTTGACTTTGAGAAAAACTGAGTATGTGAGCTCCAAGGCTGCTGTCATTTGTCTCACTTCGAATTTCGCAGTTCCGCTGAAAGAACTTCAGAAAATGTTAAATGGGAAAGTCGAAAATGGACGTTGCCAAATAGTTACTATATAAAGTGGGAGAAGCAAGACAGGAACGTCGGAAGATGTTAAAGGCCTGCACATTGAGAGGGACTGCCGCAGTCCTCGCAAGAGAAGGGTTCCGAACCCTTGCGCTGTGCAGTGCCACTCGAGTCAACTCACCACATGAGGAAACCAAGGCTCCTATTTCGAAGGAAGGCTTTAATTTGGAAAACTGTCGAAAGCTTTGTAGGGAGAGAGATATAGTTTTGGCGTGTCTAAGCTTTTTATCCAAAATACACAATTACGCGTTAATTTTGAAACACATTTTGTATATGTGGAACAGATTAATTTTGGTTTTCCTGCAATTTACATTCAACCATTGATCCTTCATCACCATACAACCATTTTATCGTTTCTGAGTAGCCGTTGTATCTGAAAAGAACGTTAAATTACATTTAAACTTAATTCAATTGTCATAATTTCTGACGTCGTCGAAAACTATACAAACCCACTATTTATTTATTTATTTACTCTGGTGTAGTTAAGGCCATCAGGCCTTCTCTTCCACAACACCACGAATACAAATACAATAATAGAAATAAACAGAGAAAAAAAAACACTATAAACAAAGTAAAGCCACACAAAAATATACACAGGTTGCAGTCACACAAACTTTAACTGAGTGATTAAGTATCATAATTAATTGTATCCTAACTAATTAACTAACATAAACAAGAAACTTGCGATTTTAATCTAGATTAAAAAAGAAAAAGAAAAAAAAAACACAAATCAATACTTCTAGCAATACCTAAAAACATTAACTAAGACAAAATTTTCCAATTTAATTTTGAATTGTGATGAAGTCCGGCAGTCCCTGACTTCATTAGGTAACGAATTCCAGAGGCGAGGTATTTCTACAGTATAGGAGGATGAGTATAAAGACGTTCTGTGATGAGGGATAGAAAGAAGTGCTTGATGTCGGTTTAGAAGAGTTGTAAGAAATTGAAAGCGCGATAACAGATAATTCGGAGTAGAAGTATGCATGATTCTAAACAGAAGAGACAGTGAATGTATTGTTCTTCGTTCCTTCAGACGCACCCATGAAAGTAACTGGAGGGAAGGTGTTATATGGTCAAATTTACGAGTATTGCAGATGAATCGTATGCACACATTATGAACACGTTGTAGTCTCTCAGCTAAGAGTGAACTTACATTAGTTAGCAAGGAATCGCAATAATCAAAATGGGGCACTACAAGCGTCTGAATAAGATTCTTTTTTAGACTAAGTGGTAGAAATTCTTTCATATGGAACAAGGAATGAAGTTGAGAAAATATTTTTTTGCAAATGTGTATTACTTGAGTGTTCCAATTTAGATCACTATCCATAAAAATGCCAAGAGAAGATATTCAGACAGATCTTGTGACAGAGTAAGTGGGACTTAATAAAGGGATGAGTCTAGAAATAAACAAACAAAAGAAGAAAGATAGTCTGTATGTGATCACGGCCTTCTGAATCAAAGAACGCGATCATCTTTTTTTTTTTATCGCTATTGGGTTGAGTTTAGACGCGAGTCAACTTTTTTCTTTTTGTAGAGGACCAAGCGTTTAGCTTTTGTCGTTCTGTAGAATCCGATAACAAATGCCTACGCCTATTTGTCAGCCCAGGTGGACAATGATGCTGGATCAATGCTTGTAATGAATGGGTCTTTGTGCGCCTGATGAGAGTCTTCTGTCAACAAACGCTGAGGTCACAGTTATGCAAGTTTAAGGGGCCCGGCGCTGGCGTCTCTTTTAAGTGCGGGAAATGTTTGACAACGAATTTGAGTGTGAAAAGAGAGTCTGTGGCTCTGTAAACAGCGGGGATAAAGGGAACTGTTTCATAATTTCGATTCGTTGAGGCGAGAGAGCCTTCAAACAAATGAAACGCGATCCCATCATGAGGAATGGAGGTCAGAGAATTTTATGGGCGGTGTTTAAGATCATCATCATCATCATCATCATCATCATCATCATCATCATCATCATCATCATCATCATCATCATCATCATCATCATCATCATCATCATCATCATCATCATCATCATCATCATCATCATCATCATCATCATCATCATCATCATCATCATCATCATCATCATCACCACCACCATCATCATCTTCTTTTTTCTTCTTGTTTTTCTACTTCTTCCTCTTTTTCTTCTTCTTTTTCTTCTTCTAATTCTTTTTCTTCTTCTACTTCTTTTTCTTCTTCTACTACTACTACTTCTTTTTCTTCTTCTTCTACTACTACTACTTCTTCTTCTTCTACTACTTCTTCTTCCTCTTTTTCTTCTTGTTTTTCTTCTTTTTCTTCTTCTACTTTTTCTTCTTCTTCTACTTCTTTTTTTTCTTCTTCTTCTTTTACTACTTCTTTTTCTTCTTTTTCTGCTTCTACTTCTTTTTCTTCTTCTACTACTTCTTTTTCTTCTTCTTTTTCTTCTTCTACTTCTTTTTCTTCTTCTTCTACTTATTCTTCCTCTTTTTCTTCTTCTCATTTTTCTTCTTCTTTTTCTTCTTCTTTTTCTTCTTCGTCTTCTACTACTTCTTCTTTTTCTTCTTCTACTTCTTCTTCCTCTTTTTTTTCTTCTTCTTTTTTCTTCTTCTTTTTCTTCTTCTTTTTCTTCTCCTACTTCTTTTTCTTCTTCTTCTTCTACTACTTCTTCTTTTTCTTCTTCTACTTCTTCTTCCTCTTTTTTTTCTTCTTCTTTTTTCTTCTTCTTTTTCTTCTCCTACTTCTTTTTCTTTTTCGTCTTCTACTACTTCTTCTTTTTCTTCTTCTACTTCTTCTTCTTTTTCTTCTTCTTCTACTAGTTCTTCTTCCTCTTTTTCTTCTTTTTCTTCTTCTACTTCTTTTCTTCTTCTTCTACTACTTCTTTTTCTTCTTTTTGTTCTAATTCTTCTACTTATTCTTCTTTTCTACTTCTTCTTCGTTTCCTTCTTCTTCTTCTTCTTCTTCTTCTTCGATTTCAGAAAGATTTAATAAGATTTGTCACCATTGAGGAAATTTTCTACTTCATTAAACAGATTTCTGCAATTTTGTGTGTGCAGTTTGATGATATTCAAATTTCTGGAAGTTTTTTATATTATTATTATTATTATTATTATTATTACTATTATTATTATTATTATTATTACTTGGTTTATTTAACGACGCTGTTTCAACTACAAGGCTATTTAGAGTCGGTGGAATTAGTGATAGCGAGATGGTATTTGGCGAGATGAGGGCCAGAATTCGCCACAGATTACCTCACATTCGCCTTACGGTGAGAGAAATCCTCGAAAAAATCGAAACAGGTAATCAACACCAGCGAGAATCGAACCCATGCCCGAGCGCACTCCAGATCAGCAAGCAAACGAGCTACCGCCTGCTCTATGCTAGTGGCCATATTATTATTATTATTATTATTATTATTATTATTATTAATTACAATTTTTGGTGGATTAAACATTTTCAGTTCAGCTACATTATCAGAAATACATATAAATAATGCGTAATGATTTCAAAATTATACGAAGAAATTTCTGAAAGTAATATTTCACATTTGCAACCACAATTTCTGGATGCGATCTTTCATCAGAAAGTTTAGGGGAGAGTCGGGTAGTATCGGACATCGGGTAATATCGGACAGTGAGTTTCTTTCATCTACCACACGATGATAGTACCTGATTGACATGGTTACGTTTCTCTGATGTCGCATAGAGAAACGTAACCATGTCATTCAGGTACCACTATGGTGGTAGATGAAAGAAACGCACTGTCCGATACTACCCCATGTCCGATACTACCCGACTCTCCCCTAATCAATTAGACATCAATATTGTCTTGGATATTATTCACAAAAGTTTTATTTTCATTTCCAGATAATTTTTTAAACTGTAGTGTTGATGGAAACTCAGGATAGCCTAAAATATGTGACGAGTTGTTAAAACTGATATTACATTCACATACATAACAACTATTTCATTTAGAAATAGTTTTCTCTTGTTTCATTTCGTTGCCCTGGCAACTTGTATGTCGAGATGCAACAAATGAAAGCTACTCCAGCTAATATTGTGTCTTTTATAAGTAGGCAATTTTTTCGCAGAATTCTGCTACCGTGTCAGTTAGCCCAGACGGTGATGTTTAAGACTCACGTTCGGGAGGTCCCCGGTTTAAACCCCGTGGCCGGTAGAAGTTTTCATTACTTTCTTCAGTCACAAAGTTAAATGCCGCATTGGAAATTTACATATCATGATTCATCACCGCCTTAATCACCAATACCATAAATATTAATAAAAATCTAAAATCAGTTACGTGAACATAAGCCATATTCTATAACATACGGCAGCAATAGAAACAGGAACTCAACAATAGTAAAAACGATCTACTAATATACCCAAAGATCCTACACATGTGATATGACCATAGATGTTAAAAGAAAAAGAATTTAACAAAGAATTTCTACATTACATTTGCTGATAGTGAAAACATTTGTTGAACATGAGTTAACTTCTAAAGTCAATATAAAAATATAGCAGTAGGGGTACAACAGTTTTTTTTTCAGTTTCAATATAATACAAGTATTAAAATACGGGAGTTTTCTATTAAAGTTTCTACAAACAAAAGAAATCTGATTATCTCTTAGCAACGACTGAATAAACAAAAGACGTTTACTGCAACGCAAACTATTCAAAATTTTTCAATATCCTCAATTAGGTAAAGAGAACTGTATATTCTGATAATGGGTGATGGAACGAATTTCGGTTTTTCCCATTAACTTTGGAGAAAACGTAAATTAACTCAATATTAATGCATTTTCAGATTATATTCAAAAGCTAAAACTGAAATCTTATCGGTGTCAAAATATTAAATATGTTTACTTCATTACATTATGTAAATTTGCAAGATTATGATAAACAAATGTCTATTTTCCACAATTTTTAAGGTAAAAACTTCATATTTTGTACACTTCATCCCCTTTCTATAAACATTCTTTCTTATGAGTTTCATCATGAACAGATGAATTGTCTTTGAGTTATTCAATTAAAACTATTACTTATTTTAAAAATCTGTCCCCTCTTTACAAAATGTAAGTTTAATGCATGACATTTTTACGATATGTCTGATATGGTTAGAAAATAACTAAATATACATTTTTTTTAAATTCACATCTATATACAGAGAACATTTATTTTAATTTTATATGTACATAGGCTATCTTCAAAATTTAAATTTTTAGTATAGAGTAAGATGTTAAATTTTTTAATTTCGAAAGTATTACTTTATTGAAAATCTCACTTTCCTAGTATTAAATATGTAAGAGCCTTTACATTTTGAACATGACGAAATGTGCTGAAAAAAGTATGAGAAAACAGCGTGTAAAATTACAATTGAAATTCAAGAGTTGAGACATTTAAATATGACGTAATTTTTATGCTTTCAATTGCCGCATAATATTGAAACTTGCTGACCATATAAATAAAATATTTTCCAGTTATTAAAAACACAAAAATGCGATTTTTTTAAAATTAATAATGACCGAAATTTGTTTTTTTTCTCTCCCCTCTTAATGAGTAAAATATAATTACCAATTTGGGGGGCTACCACAACGAAATATTTAGCTTCAAGGTGTCCGTGACACTATGAAAGTTGGAAACTACTGAAATAGGTTTTAAAATATTTTTTATATTTGGTTTATGCATCAGGATGCAAAAAATAGTGTCTGGAATCGAACCCCATATAAGCCGGATTCTACGCCACGTCAGTGGTCTAACATGGCAGGTGGCTTTTTCAGCCCCGTCGTTTGTTTTCACTGCAGGCCATATAAATCAGGATCTGCAGTTGACAGATCGCCCATATTTATATTACTTTTTATATTTGTGGTGTCGAGCCCATGTCATGAGGGGGCTGTATAAATTCCTTACCCCGACGTGGATGACAAGCTCATATCGGCGTTGAGAGGTGTCAACAAGACAGCACTTGCATTTTTGCGGTGTTATTTATTTTTTATTCGCAGATAAACCGACAGTTTGTGAAGATAAGCTCACAATTTCCAATCTTACCTAAAAGACGAACTAACTACAACATTACAAGACTTTACAAGAAAGTTGTGCTTTGTACACTATCTGAATCCCATAGTTTGTCATTCCATATCTTTACCTTTCCACGCTTAATCTTCTCAGATGTATAAGGGATTTGTAGGTTGTACAGGGACATCATTTTATTTTTACTAACATTTTTAATATTAACCTGTCTATACCTTTAGAGAACCGGAAACACCGCTTGCTCCCCCCTCCAAGACTGGAGTTCGATGATACTGGCGTAAAACACAAATCACTCTACTAGGTATAGGAAGGAAGAAAAGTAATTCATCCATTTACGTAAACTAGGAAATATCGCGATTTTGAGTTTGATAATTTTCATTAGGTTTTACTTTAATCAAAGTACAGTACAGTATTAACAATAAGTGTTTTTACTCACGAAGTGAGTTATCCATGCGAACGTATTCATTATGCAGTGTATACTGGGTGTTCATTTCAAAGTGTGTCATGACGTCACTCATGTGGGGTCACCGATTTGAAGCGAGTTTCAACTTATATGTTAGAGAAGTTGCCTATTATTTAAGGCGTTCTTCAATCTGAACTTGAGAACGTGTACGGTATAACTTGAACGTCGTAGCAACAGATGGCGGTCTGTACGGTCTGTGTGCTACCATAACCTCTTTCGAACTGTGTTTTGCGCCGGCAAGTCGTACGCAGGGTATTTGTTATCATCGGTTGCGTACGGTAACATTCCACAACACAAATCAAATGCTCCGTGTCCATGTTGACCGTCGAAGTTAATGAAACAAATACGTAAGTAATCGTCTTAACCCTCTCCCCATATCCCGACAGTACGTATTTCCAAACAGTTCACATTCCTGCCACTACCGGCGTTACCGTACGTATCGGTACGTACTCTTCAGAATGAACGCCGTACTTGCTAGCCAACTTCTCTGCCTCTTAGATTATGCACCTGAGCTGCGGAAGTGTAGGAAGATTGAATTCTCTAGGCTCATCAGCTAGCCACATGACGGCATATAGCGAGCCATGACACATTTTGAACTGAACACCCTGTCTACAGCACATTAGCGTACAATATAGAGAAAGAAGTTAAATTGAAAAATAATCATAATATGAATATTTAAACACAATTTTGAAAATGGTGGCCGTTCATTTCGATACAGGCTTCAGTTCTTTTGAGCATATTATCGCACTATAGACTATTGCATCTAATTCCAATTACCAGTTTCGTCCTTCGTACTAGTAACTCATGTTGAAATAATTCTGTACCTACTCTACGTACTGTGAATTCAATCTTGACTTCTGCCCGACCCGAAAATATAAAATTACTCAGACATGCTATCTACTGTCCGTCCAAGTGGTTATGCCGCATGATTCTAGAAAGGGAGGAAATCACGTGACAGTTAATTACTTAACGAGGCCCTTTTATTTAAGTTAAATTAAACAGCTGTATAATATTACGTAAACGTCCAATTCCTAAGAGAAATTAATGTTTTCAGAAAAGAGCGAAGACAGCCCAGCTTTTACAGAGGGGCGAGCAGAAGCAGGTGGGGGAAATCAGGATGCGACGTAGGCAAACGGCAGTACCTGTGCGAAAATATGATTCAATATTGAAAGCTCTTTCGTCACTGGAAAACGCGAACATATTTCTGGAACGTACTATACTCAGTAACTCAGTACTGCTTACTATCTGCGGTCTTGGTTCTGCGTGGAGTTGGAACTTCATTAGTAGAAGGGGTGGGAGTGAAGTACATTAAAAAACTCAGGTACAATAAAAATTGAAGTAAAAATAAAATGATGTCCCTGTATGTATTATTCAATGTGACTGGAAAGGAAACATACGTATAGTTGTCAGAAGGCCATGGAAGTTGCTATGGCAACTTCATTCTACTCTTTTAACATGACGGGAGGAAAAATGTATAATTTTAAGAAAGATAGCGTAGATATGACTTCCTCCGTGGTCTGTTGGTCAGCATCCTGGCTTCTAGATCAGGAGGTCCCGGTTTCGATTCCCGGGTTCGGCTCTCGGTGAATTTTTCTTGAAGAAGAAGAATTCCCTGGGTGTCTGGGAATTTGTATGAGTGTGATTGTGAGTGTGCCGGGTTAATATTAATTAACCAATCATCACAAATATAAAAAAATACATCAGGACTGTCGCTGGGCAGTAACCTGAACACACGTTTCAGCGTCACATTGTTGACAAGTAACGCCATCTGTTAGCACAACCATAAAGCATTAATAGATTCTGTAGAGTTGCTAACAACGACCCTCTTCTATCCACTGGTTCTACACACGTATTACTGTCTTAGCAGCACGTGCTGATATTGCGCCCTTCCACGTCGACGAGGCATACCTGCACTAGCTTTCACGTTTCTACTTCGTTTAGAATCTCTGCACTGACTGAGCATAACACTGACCTTGCTGGTGATACAAGAGACGTCACTGTTAGGCCTATGAGTATGCCATCTCTTTGGAAACGTAATCAATTATTGGTGGTACACTGTTCTACACATCTCCCAAGTTTGGAGTCGTTCGGGCCATTCTTTCTGGGTGTTTCCCTTTTCACAAATATTTCAACATGAATGTCACAATTATAGGACCGGATTTTTATGTAATATCAAGATGTGAAATATGTACATATTTATGTAAGAAAAATAAGCTGAATATGTACCAAAATATGTAAAATCATGAAAATATTTAATATCAATATGTGGCAGGTATAGGATAGGTAAGACTCTCCAGTTGTGATTTCATAGAGCACCCGACTTTTTACCGCACACTTGACACATTACTATTTTTCCATCTGTAGTGAAAGCTTCGTCCATCGCAATCCATGATTTTATTTTTGTCGTTAGGGTTGAAGATACAGGGGCCATTTTAGTTAGTTAAAAGCAGTAGATAAACTCACTTGCACTTTATACTGTAAGTACTAAAACTAGAGAACTGAGTGAAATGAATGACACAACAGAACTGCAAGCACTGTTTCGCTTTACTGGATTAGGAGAAAATAAGAGGAGATGTGGGACACATGCATTTTAGCTGCTCCCTGTAAGAAACAAAGTACCTACTAAAACCTCAAACTATAGGCATTTACAAACTGTTGTTTGAAAAGTGACATTCCTGTCTCATTCAGAAGGATAGGATTATTCCAGCCGAGAACCATACTTTCTAATTGCTCGGAAAATCCCATTTCCGTATAGGTCTACTAAATTTAAAGTAAAGAGGTCAAGCAATAACCTGAAAAGTTATTTATTTTTATCTTTCAACATCTTTCCAGTTTGTTCCTTCACTCCAGCTTCTTTTCAAACGTTAGCTCTTTTATTGCGGCTCATGCCAGGCTTGACACAGGTTTTCCCTGGAAGGATTAGGAAGAGGGTGGGTAAGGTTGCAAATTGCATGGGAACAGCTTGTTAAGACGTGTGCAGAACAATTACAGTTCGAGACAAATCATGTCGTCCTCGTCCCACTCCACCGCATGAAGGCAACACTACTTTCTGAGTGATTTTTACAATACGAGGTAGTTGTATGAGAAAGGTTGTCTTTTGTTCACTCATATTTACAGTGGGCGGTATGGGGTGAGTGCCTCTATTGCTTCCTGGAACTAAGGACGTTATGTTTCATCCCGAAATATATCCTTTCCTGGGTAGGTAAAAAGGCTTTTTAAATCTGTGTATTTCAAATTGTAAACTTCCCTAACAGAAGTTTTTTTTTTTTTTTTTTTTTTTTCGTTTTAGAGAAGTAAAATGAATAAAACCCCTAAATATGTAGATTTATGTAATACCAAGCCATAATATGTAATGTGGGGGTAAATATGTAAAAATATGTAGTATCAAATTTTAATATATTAATGGTAATTACAAGATTCGCAAAGATTTGTAATTTATATACGGTTAGGTTGAAAGGAAAATAATATGTAATTACATAAAAATCCGGTCCCTACTTATAATGTTTTCAATTTTTGAAAATACGAGACTAAAAGTAACTTAAGTTTCATTACGGAGTAAATATAACTGTTTTATATCACCGTCATCATCATTATCGTCATCTTTTTAATCATCGTTTTATCACAATGTCTTAATTTAGCGATGTATTGTATCTTTTGAAGCACTAAGTCTTCTGATAACCTACAGTAACTTTTTTTGTGGATTTTCTTCCAAAACTCTGCGTGTATTTTCAATATGCCATACCTTATGTCCTCCAGGACGTTGTAAACCCTTAATGTCTCCTTGACAATGATTAAAGCGCTGGAACCTCGTGTTACACACTCACTAACGACACCTTCATCCTCGTTTTCACACATCTCCCAAGTCGCGGGAACAGCTATATAATCTTGTTTACAGTAGTGCTTTAGAAGGACTCTAATCTCAAACTTCATCATCTTCTTTTTATATAGTTTATATTTACAGTTGACGATTGTCACATGATCACATATGCAATTATATATCTAAAAGGCCGACATTACTTCTAAGAGAACCTAATAATAAAATCATTAATATTTTAACGAATAAAATAATATTTTGAAAAATATGAAAGTAACCAATAAAAAGCCCATTGTTTTCCCAATACAATGATTTATTTTCAATGAAAAATACCAGACATTTTGAAAGTTATTTGCGTCCATAATAATGAAACATACTCCCTCTGAATGGTTTTTATGCTAAATTCTTTTTCTTGAACCTATACACCTTCAGTTTTTGAGTTTCAACGCGAAAACGCAAGTAACAATGTCAGGACTATCAGTGGGTTTTTCATGTGGGAGTAAAGCAATAGCTCTTTCAGGTCATTGTGAATTGTGGGTGAAAGTTAAAGAAAGTCAGTTTTGCAATGCTTTCGAACAATAGCATAGCATCTTGGTATAGCTGCTGCATGTAGAGCTTGAAATGTAGAGGGTAAAATCATTTTATCCTACTAAGAGATCTTGCTGAAATGATCGGGAGACTACAAAATTTTCTAGGCCTCTTATTTTATCAGTTAGTAATACCTTTTGGTCTTTCCTTAGGAACTGTAATTTTTGCGTTCTCTCGAGCCAATACTGAAGAGAATGACGCATATCAATATCTACACCACACCGCCATTAAGTATATGAAAAAGACCCAACCCCACTTGATTAATAACTATAAAAATATTTGATTTTTAATAATAATATCATTACCTTACGCAAGTTTTGTAGCTTTATATATACAGTATATAAACATCATGGTAAGTATTAACTATAATAATATTTCAGTTCTAATGGTAATAATGTCATCAAACCACCTCACGTTTTGTAGATTTTAATATCCAATACACAGCTGTACTCTGAAAATTACACACCACAGTATCAAACCCATAAATAATTTTAGTAAGTCTTGAAGTTTTTAATAACCAATTGATTTTGAACTTTAAATATGTCAGCAATCCTTCAGGTCATGGCCTTCGTGTAATAGCCTATTGTTTATTGTAGTGCGTGTTTTGTTTTATTCTGAAATGCAGTTAGTTCTCAAAACTGATGAAAGATGGATTTTGGAAAATAGGAAAATTATGTAGGAAAACTAACGTTTCACGGAAAGTTACTATTTTTCTGAAAATTCTTGGATGCCAAGCTTCAAAACGACGGGTCATTTATTAAAATCCGTTCAGCCGTTTTCCCGTAATTTCCATTACCAGTTCAAATTATATATATAGATGTATCAAAGTTTAAAATTTAGTACCACTTTTGAATAACTTATATTTTACTTACAATAAGAAATGTATTACACAATCTTTACATAGATATGAAATCCTTTAGGCTATGCGATGGTACAAATAGAGTATTTGAGACAGCTAACTATATTACTAGATGTTTTAATTTTAAAGACAAGCGCTTTTGCTTCATTTTTTCCCTGTGAATTGACGTAATGAATCTTAAACTAACAGAATACCTAGCTGCAAAATTCCTGTCGTTATCTAATTTGAATGTGTGCTCATTAACTTTCTGCTGAATTTAACATCTAATTGAATCGTCTCACCACATCTGCCCTCTTTTAGGAAAGACCATTGTATATTCTTTTTGTCTGTCTTGCATCGTCCATCCTTTTCCCACACATCCCTTTGCACCCTGCGTCGTGACATCACAGGAATATCCTTTGACCCTGACAACTCCACAGAGAAATGCTTGCAGAAAGCTCCAATACTTAGGCTTTAGTGATGGATAATGTACTTACTTAGGCCTACTTATTTACTGGCTTTTAAGGAACCCGGAGGTTCATTGCCGCCCTCACATAAGCCCGCCATTGGTCCCTATCCTGAGCAAGATTAATCCATTCTCTACCATCATATCCCACCTCCATCAAATCCATTTTAATATTATCTTCCCATCTACGTCTCGGCCTCCCTAAAGGTCTTTTTTCCCTCCGGTCTCCCAACTAACACTCTATATGCATTTCTGGATTCGCCCATACGTACTACATGCCCTGCCCATCTCAAACGTCTGGATTTAATGTTCCTAATTATGTCAGGTGAAGAATACAATGCGTGCATTTCTGTGTTGTGTAACTTTCTCCATTCTCCTGTAACTTCATCCCTCTTAGCCCCAAATATTTTCCTAAGCACCTTATTCTCAAACAGCCTTAATCTCTGTTCCTCTCTCAAAGTGAGAGTCCAAGTTTCACAACCATAAAGAACAACCGGTAATATAACTGTATTATAAATTCTAACTTTCAGATTTTTCGACAACAGATTGAATGATAAAAGTTTCTCAACCGAATAATAACACGCATTTCCCATATTTATTCTGTTTTTAATTTCCTCCCGAGTGTCATTTATATTTGTTACTGTTGCTGCCAGATATTTGAACTTCTCTCCACCAGCCATACTTTAATACGCCAGCAAATTAGAAATACTATGAAAATCCTGTCCTAGAATCAATTAATGCGGCTCTAATATCTGCGGGCCTAAACCCGGTGCCTCTGGGACGAAGCCGTCAGGGAACTGGCTGGAACTTGTTGAGCGGTTGCTTCTCTGGTCCCGTTGGAAAGCGTCCAACTCCGCCTAAATATTGCACGCCTATAACTATCCCGCTCTGTCGTAAGCGACGCTTTACCAGGCAACGACACTATAAAATGTTTTGTAAACAACCAGTAGTCATAGCAACACGGATGTTATCATCTCTTTAAAATATATATTCTGTATAGAGTGTTGAATTTGTTATCTCAACAGACAACAGTTGCACAACAGAACTCGTTTCCGAAATATGACGGATTTAAATTGTCTCTTGATTATTTTAAATGGTCACCAGTTCAAGTCGAGACGAAAATTCTCTCAAAGAATCACTGATTTCTGAGTGATCCACCTATTTATTGCCATAATTGCTGACACATCTACGTTTTTATTGAGTCGTCTTTTGTCTAATATTGTTACCATGGTAACTGTTGAAGCCGATATTTCCGGCCTGAAACCCGTCCGATGATCATGAATTTAGACAGCAATAAAATCCTCACCATGACTTCCTCCGATATGCAGGGTGTTTCAAAATGAATAGTAATAATTAACAAAGTCAGGATTTTTATGCAGAGGGAGTGTTATAAATATGGAATACTATTTTGTGTTTTCGTTTTGGAACCTATATGTTTTGAATACTGAAGGTAAAATATCGTCCTGTCCTGCAAGATTTTATAAAATGTTTGAAAATAAAAAATATTTTCCTCAAAATCTAATATATTTCCTCCATAAAAATGGAGGTACAAATATGGAATACTATTAACGACTTACAAGATTAACGAAATTGCAAAATCAAAATGGCCTCCACCATGAAAAACACAGAACAAGTATTCAGTATCTTCATTAGAAGGGTTTTCTCAACCGCAATACTGAATCCAGATTAAACGTCTTTCACGTCTTTTCTCAAACTTGATATATGACATCTTGAATAGCCTCTAATCTTTTCTATTTTCTGCCTTCCTCTTTGTCTATGATACATATATCTTAATGTCGTCTATCATCTGATATCTTCTTCTACCCCGAACTCTTCTCCCGTTCACCATTCCTTCCAGCGCATCCTTCAGTAGGCAGTTTCTTCTCAGCCAGTGACCCAACCAATTCCCTTTCCTCTTCCTGATCAGTTTCAGCATCATTCATTCTTCACCCACTTTTTCCAACACAGCTTCGTTTCTTATTCTGTCTGTCCATTTCACACACTCCATTCTTCTCCATATCCACATTTCAAATGCTTCTATTCGCTTCACTTCGTCGTAATGTCCATGTTTCTGCCCTAATATGCTACACTCCACACAAAGCACTTCACTAGTCTCTTCCTTAGTTATTTTTCCAGAGTTCCGCAGAAGATGCTCCTTTTTCTATTAAAAGCTTCCTTTGCCATTGCTATCCTCCTTTTGACTTCCTGGCAGCAGCTCATGTTACTGCTTATAGTACACCCCAAGTATTTGAAGCTGTCCACTTGCTCTACTGCCTCATTTCTTTACTTTTCTTATGTATGCGACTAAAAATCCCAAAATATTTAATATTGAAATTAAATATATGACTTGAATGTAATCCAAAAATAGGACAAAATATGTAATTACTTAAAAATCCGAATTCTAGTCAATTAATATTTTATGAGCTGGTAATATGGACAATAGATTAAAAAAGGTCATACAAACATTGTGTCGAATTTTCAAACGTTTTGGAGATCCAGCTGTTTGAATGTCAGGCATAATAATCCTTACAAAATAAGGTAGCAAGAAAAGACAAATAATATTTATATAATTTGAACTGGTAATGGAAATTACGGGAAAACGGCTGAACGGATTTTAATGAGTGACCCCTCATTTTCATGCCTGGCATCCAACGTTTTTCGGAAAAATAGTAGTTTTCAGTGAAATGTCAATTTTCCTACATAATTTTCCTATTTTCCAAAATCCATCTGTTTTGAGAACTAATTTTATTGAATCACGGCCGACTTGATTGAATTTCAGAACAAAACACACACTACAATAAACAATAGGCTATTACACGAAGGCCATGACCTGCAGGATTGCCGACATATTTAGAGCTCAATTCAATTTGTTATTAAAAACTGATTCTGCAGTGTATAATTTTCTGAGTACAGCTGTGTACTGGATATTCAAATCTACGAAACTTGAGGTGGTTTGATGGCATTATTACCATTAGAAATTAAATATTATTATAGTCAATATCATGATGCGTCTATTTTTCATTAATTATACATAATATTGATGCTATATTGATGACATGAAAGTGAAACGTTTAGTGGTTATGTAAGTAAATGTATAGAATATCTTAATTTAGATCTTCATTTCTATAATTTACTGAGAGGCTGCTATATATAACTACAAAACTTAAGTAAGATAATAATATTGTTATTAAACATCAAATATTTTTATACTCATTAACCCAGTGGGGTTGGGTCTCATTTATATACTTAATGGCGGTGTAGTGTAGATATTGATATGTGTCATTGTCTTCAGTATTGGCTCGAGAGAGCGCAAAAATTACAGTTCCTAAGGGAAGACCAAAAGGTATTACTTACTGATAAAATAAGTGGCCTAGAAAATTTTGTAGTCTCCAGATCATTTCAGCAAGATCTCTTAGTAGGATAAAATGATTTTACGCTCTACATTTCAAGTTCTACATGCAGCAGCTATATGAAAATGCTATTGTTCGAAAGCTTAGCAAACCTGACATTTTTTTAACTTTTGCCTACAATCCACAATGACCTGAAATGGCTACTGCTATCGTCCTGACATTGATACTTGCGTTTTCGCGTTGAAACTCAAAAACGGAAGTTGGGTAGGTTCAAGAAAAAGTATTTGGCGTATAAAAATGCATTCAGAGGGAGTATGTTTCATTATTATGGAAGCAAATAACTTTCAAAATGTCTGGTATTCTTCATTGAAAATAAATATGAAAAATTTTTATTTGAACGTCTAACGAACTTAGTTTGCAGCAGCATTTGCTGCACAAGCCACTAGTAGTGATTATATTAATTGCTTATTTACAAGGTATCAGTACAGTACATTTCAACGTTCCGATGCATTTTGAAAACACTGTTTTCTTTAGTTGGTTATTTTACGATGCTTTATCAACCGATATGATTACCTAGCTTCTGAATGAGATGAAGGTGATAATGCCAGCGAAATGAGTCCAGGGTCCAACGCCGAAAGTTACCTAGCATTTGCTCTTAATGGGTTGAGGGAAAACCCTGGGAAAAACTCAACCAGGTGACTTCTCCCAACCAGTATTTGAACCTGGGCTCGGTAGTGTCACGGTCAAACGAGCTAACCGTTACCCCACTCCGTTGACAACAGTCAGTTTTACAACACTGTTTATAAAATGTGCGATCATGTCCCCTATGTTTACTTTGTGTTCTATTTCAATACTAACACCACTAATACCAACACTACCATTACAAGTTACAAAAAAAATGTCCCTACAGTATCCATACGATTAGGGAAAACACGGGAATTTTACTGGAAGCAAGTAAAGAGATAGGTTTGGAAGTAAATCCCGAAAAGACAAAGTATATGATTATGTCTCGTGACCAGAATATTGTACGAAATGGAAATATAAAAATTGGAAATTTATCTTTTAAAGAGGTGGAGAAGTTCAAATATCTGGGAGCAACAGTAACAAATATAAATGATACTCGGGAGGAAATTAAACACAGAATAAATATGGGAAATGCCTGTTATTATTCGGTTGAGAAGCTTTTATCATCCAGTCTGCTGTCGAAAAATCTGAAAGTTAGAATTTATAAAACAGTTATATTACCGGTTGTTCTGTATGGTTGTGAAACTTGGACTCTCACTTTGAGAGAGGAACAGAGATTAAGGGTGTTTGAGAATAAGTTCTTAGGAAAATATTTGGGGCTAAGAGGGATGAAGTTACAGGAGAATGGAGAAAGTTACACAACGCAGAACTGCACGCATTGTATTCTTCACCTGACATTATTAGGAACATTAAATCCAGACGTTTGAGATGGGCAGGGCATGTAGCACGTATGGGCGAGGGAGGTGGGATATGATGATAGAGACTGGATTGATCTTGCTCAGGATAGGGACTAATGGCGGGCTTATGTGAGGGCGGCAATGAACCTCGGGTTCCTTAAAAGCCAGTAAGTAATAATAATAAAATAATAATAATAATAATAATAATAATAATAGTAATAATAATAATAATAATAATAATAATAATAATAATAATAAAGTATCGACTACACAGTAATATTACGCACAATGTGACATCAGAATTTTTTTCTGAAAGTAACAATAAGAAGGTATGTGTCGAATTTTTCTTTATAGTCACTCTACTGAAAATTTTAGATTCAAAAAAAACTTTCGCTTTGTATGAGTGATATAAAGTTCACAGTCAACTTCAACGCTGTCAGTAGTATTGGCTTTCCTAATACCCTACTGGTTGAGACAACATGGAACAACACAAAACAAAAGCTGTCAATGCACGTTTCAAGTCGTGTTGCTTTGATACGGAAGACAAGTGCCACTCTACCGTATTCGAGCGTCTTTTGTTTCTCTGATCGATTGAGTAAACCTGGCGTGAAGGGGTGTTACGTAATCCATACCGCTTCATTATCTGGCATTATCATAACCACAGGGGGTGCGTGAGTATATATTTAAATATATGCTGGCTATTTCGAGAGTCGAGCCCAGTACAAATCTGGATTGCGTGCCTATAATAAATAAAGTCTGTTTATTTTATGTAACATTGAAATAAACCCAGCCTGCCTGGTTGCATGTCAGCGCCTATCATTGATCCAGGATGAGGACTGTTTAAATTGGCACACCGAGTTATCTTCGCTCTGATGTTTGCACGAAAACTTCCGTACCGACGAAGAAAAGACTGCTTTCTTAAAGAAGAAGTCGAAAACTGACTCTTTAGATTCAGGTGTTGCAATAATGTACAAGGCTTTGTTAATACAATTAATGAAGTTCATTTACACTTACAACTTTATCTACAGATGGTGTTAATAAAGTCAATATATACTATACTAATGGCTTGTGCAGCAAATGGTGCAAACTAAGTTCATTAGACGTTCAAATAAGCATTTTTTAGATTTATCTTCAATGAAGAATACCAGACATTCTGAAAGTTATTTGCTTCCATAATAATGAAAGATACTCTCTCTCCAGCCAATACTGAAGAGAACCACGCATATAAATATCTACACCACACCGCCATTAAATATATGAAAAAGACCCAACCCCACTTGATTAATAAGTATAAAAATATTTGATTTTTAATAATATTATCATCTTACGTAAGTTTTATAGCTTTCAGTAACATATACTATATAGCCGCCACTCAGTAAAATATAGAAATCAAAATCTAATTTAAGTTATTCTCTACATCTACTTACATAACCCCAAAACGTTACACTTTCATATCCTCAATATAGCATTAATATGTAATTAATGAAAAATAGTCACTACAATAATATTTCATTTCTAATGGTAATAATGTCATCAAACCACCTCAAGTTTTGTAGTTTTTAATATCCAATACACAACTGTACCTAGAAAATTACACACCACAGAATCGAACCTGTAAATTATTTTTAGTAAGTTAAGTTTTTAATAACCAATTTAATTTGAGCTCTAAATATTCATCACTTTTAGCCCCAAATATTTTCCTAAGAGCCCTATTCTCAAAAACCCAAAATCTCTGTTCCTCTCTCAAAGTGAGAGTCCAAGTTTCACAACCATACAGAACAACCGGTAATATAACTGTTTTATAAATTCTAACTTTCAGATTTTTTGACAGAAGACTGGATGATAAAAGCTTCTCAACCGAATAATAACAGGCATTTACCATATTTATTCTGCGTTTAATTTCCTCCCGATTATTATTATTATTATTATTATTATTATTATTATTATTATTATTATTATTATTATTATTATTTGGGGCTAAGAGGGATGAAGTTACAGAAGAATGGAGAAAGTTACACAACACAGAACTGCACGCATTGTATTCTTCACCTGACGTAATTAGGAACATTAAATCCGGACGTTTGAGATGGGCAGGGCATGTAGCACGTATGGGCGAATCCAGAAATGCGTATAGAGTGTTAGTTGGGTGGCCGGAGGGAAAAAGATCTTTGGGGAGGCCGAGACGTAGATGGAAGATAATATTAAAATGGATTTGAGGGAGGTGGGATATGATGATAGAGACTGGATTCATCTTGCTCAGGATAGGGACCAATGGCGGGCTTATGTGAGGGCGGCAATGAACCTCCGGGTTCCTTAAAAGCCAGTAAGTACTAATAGCAGTATTGAACATAATAAGCCTGATTTCGATGTTGACCGCGCGATATTTTTCGAAAAAAAAAAAATGGATAAGTAATTAGGAATGAGGCCCTCTTAGAATCTTCATGTAATGATAAATTTCATTAAAATTATTATATTTCATGTACATCATTCCCTGATAAATTGACTCGTAGACACTGAATTTGAAGAAAATCGACGATAGCATTTTTACAGCAACATATCATGTTTTATGCTCGACCATGCCGAAATGTAGTAATTATACACCTGGTAGTAGCCCTTTAATGCACCTCATTAAAGTACATCTATTCATTATAATTCAGTTGTTCAGCCAATGAGAAATCACCATTGTACTTTTATTAAACCTCAAGTATCGATTATTCTCGGATATGCAATCGAAAGACAACTAGCGAAACCTCACGGAGGCTAGAAATCCAATACTGTCGCAGAAGGTTATGTTCTGTTACTATAATAATATTAGCGTTAATTGTAAATAATATTCAAATAAACTCAATTTGTCATCTCGTTTTTCAATTCTAAATCAATTTCCAGGTTATATCACGACTAATCTTCATGTTATTCTCTAGATTATATCAAGGTCAATGACATTCGTGCCTCGGAAAAATCAATACTTTCGCGTCTGCGCACATCTCACAATTCTGGTCAGTTCCGCTCCTCACTTACATAACCATAACATGAATACTTCTGAATAATTTCAAGTTAGAAATATGGTCGAGCATAAAAAGTCGTACGAAACTTGCCTATAATGGTAATTAAGACGCTCGTATGAAAATTAAGAAAATCGCTTGTGCTCGGTTCATAAACAAACATACTCGCGTCTTAATTACTACCATTATAGGCTCGTTGCATAATGTACTATTCTCTCTTTTTTGTGTGCAATCTAAAAGTTACAACGGGAACTTTAGTGGATAATTGCAATGTACTGTGATGTTGAAAACAACAAAATTTTTTAATTTTTGCCGTGGCCTATTAGAAAAGGCGCCTCATATAATCTTGTCACAGTGCTAGATGAATCTCTTTCTGAAGAGACTCAGCTTCGGGAATCGAACGCAGTACTCCATGAAATAGTATCAGATATCCAGGTCTGTTTACATTAATTTCCGACCATATCAGTGATTGTCTATCCAGATGCAGTATATGGGGGCTAATCCAGGCTTGATTACATAATTCAATTAATTACCGCCATATTGAAATGCCATTTGGCTCTCCACGCAGAATTGCGTCGGTACGAAGCCAGTGTGGGTCACATAACGCTCTAATTACATTTGAATCTTTATGCTCTTTTATTAATGTCCAGTAATTTCAAACTAATGGACCCACCTTGTGTACAGTTCTTTGTGAAGATTTTATTGTACCCATTTTTAACCATCGTGATCCAATTTCTAGCCCCACAGAATCAGAAAGCAATATACGTTGAAATGTTCACTAATTTTTGTGCCAGATCGTGCGTATTTGCTTGGTTTTCGCACAAAACTAATCCGCGGAAAGCCTAAAATTCCACGTTCAGTATTCCCAACCTAACACACACAACAATTTCCATCTTCTTACCACTTAAGTGACATATTGATTTTACTGCTTTAGGCTTTTAACATATTATTTTTAGAGACGTCCAATATAGTAATAATTATAAATTGGAAACTTACCACTGCGATTTCACCTAAATTGCAATGTTAATTATTGTTTTTAAATATTTGCAAAAATTAAGTAAACTCTGCAACACCACAATAGTAATATGCGTTACAAGAGCGGTATGTTGAAGTTTTCATGGTCGAGGAAAAGATTGAAAAAGCGAAACGTAGTTGAGCTTTTTTAATTTCCTCGAACATGAAAACAAACATACCGCTCGTGTATCGTACATTATTTTGTGCGAAGATCGTTTATTACATACCTGAAAGAGGAATTTATAATTAGTTGCAATGAAATCTCCATCTTGGTTTCTGTTCAATGACGGCAATTTTGGGAAACAAAAATATCTGTCTTCAACATTGTTGCTATAAAATGTTTTCTGTGTTTACTATACTCCAGCAGGCCGTGATATACGTCTGTCTTTTTTTTCCCCAGCCTATAAATGCGAACTTAAAACAAACGGTAAGGTTATGTAATGATTTATTTTTCATTTTAATATTTTAACAATATTATTTATATAACATATTGCAGTACTAACATCGGGATCTGGAATCATGTTCATTTTTTCACGGCTTCCTTAATGTTACTTGCATCACGAATGCAATAACTTTAGTGGAGTTGTAGAGTTTACTTAATTTTTGCAAATATTTAAAAACAATAATTAACATTGCAATTTAGGTGAAATTGCAGTGGTAAGTTTCCAATTTATAATTATTACTATGTTAAACGTCTCTAAAAATAATATGTTAAAAGCCTAAAGCAGTAAAATGAATGTCGCGCTTAAGCGGTAAGAAGAGGGAAATTCTTATGTGTGTTACGTTGGTAATACTGAATGTGGTATTTCACACTTACCGCGTATTGGTTCTGTGCGGAAAACAAGCAAATACGCACGATCTCGCACAAAAGTTACTGCATTTCGTGATGCAAGTAAAATTAAGGAAGCCGTTTGTTTTAAGTTCGCATTTATAGACTGGGGAAAAAAAAGACAGACGTATATCACGGCCTGCTGGAGTATAGTAAACACAGAAAACATTTTAAAGCAACAATGTTGAAGATAGATATTTTTGTTTTGCAAATTTGCCGTCATTGAACAGAAACCAAGATGGAGATTTCATTGCAACTAATTAGAAATTCGTCTTTCAGGTATGTAATAAACGATCTTCGCACAAAATAATGTACGATACAAGAGCTGTATGTTTTCTTTCAATTCTCGGAAATTAAAAAAGCTCAACTACGTTTCGCTTTTTCAAACTTTTCCTCGAACATGAAAATTTCAACATACCGCTCTTGTAACGCATATTACTATTACCACTACAACATTATTACATGCTCATAATGTATGATTCAATTTGATTTGAAGATATTTAGATATTCTTTAACTCTTTGTCTCTTCTGCAATGCGATCTGTTGATTATACATTCATGAACCATTTTTCGAAAATGTGTAACTTTGTAATAAGACATTGTCATACTATACAGGGTTAGTTAAAAGTCCCGCACCACCTAAATAACTTTTGAAGCGTGTGCTTCAGTCACATGAAACTTGGTATGTGGGGATAACCATATACTAAGAACTCAATAATGGTATTAAAGAGTTTTCTCTACTTCCGGGTTAACCGGAAGTAACTCCAACTCTCTTATCTTAAATGGAACATCCAATATATTATTTTATTTCTGAATGAAGCTCGTTAACAGCTTTTCAAAAAATACCCACACTTGATATTTCTGTACAAATTCAGTGTTGCTAAGTCAAGAAAACAGAAAAGTGTATCGAATATTAAAATAATAAAAGCACCACCTAAATAACTTTTGAAGCATACGGTTCAGTGACACGAAACTTGGTATGTGGGGATAACCATATACTAAGAACTCAATAATGGTATTACCGAGTTGTTTCTGCTTCTGGTTTAACCGGAAGTAACTCCAACTCAACTATTTTAAATGGAACACCCAATATATATTTTTTATTTTTGAATAAAGCTCATTAAGAGCTTTTCAAAAAGTACCCACACTTGATACTTCTGTACAAATTCAGTGTTGCTAAATAAAAATGGAAGTGGTTCAAGATATTCCTAAAGCCTGGTTAAATCATTCCTTAAATGGTTTCTATGATCGAGTGACACATTGTAAAGCAGCTGAGGGCTACCAATTTGAACACATAATTTAGAAGGTGAGCTAGCTTTGTTTTGTTTTTGTTAAGGAAATAGTATTTTATTATTTTAATATTCGATACACTTTTTATGTTTTCTTGACTTAGCAACACTGAATTTGTACAGAAGTACCAAGTGTGAGTACTTTTTGAAAAACTCTTAATGATCACTATTCAAAAATAAAATAATATATTGGGTGTTCCATTTAAAATAAAAGAGTTGATGTTACTTCCGGTTAAACCGGAAGTAGAAAAAACTCGGTAATAGCATTATTGTGTTCTTAGCATATGGTTATCCTCACATACCAAATTTCATGTCACTGAACCATATACTTCAAAAGTTATTTAGGTGGTGCGGGACTTTTAACTAACCCTGTATACACTGCACTGTTCATTGTTAAATCCATGAAGAGTTATGTCTGACAAACTGACAGAAATGTTGTACAAATATCAGTCTCTTTTTTTTTTTCCTCTAAGAGTCTCAAAACTTGAAGATATTGAATCTCTCTTCCCAAATGCAATCAGTGACGTGGTCGTTGCCATGTGATACTGTTGCCTGGTGACAGAACATGCTTTTTTGTAGCACATAAATAGATTTCTTTCTTCTCTTGTTTTTTTGTCGTTCATGGAAACTTCTTTATACTTTATAGAGTCCTATACTTAAGTCTTTTCATTTTGTTACCTCGAGACACTTCCAAGTTTTGTTATCTTTCTAGTTTTACCTTTTACTTCAACTCACCCGTAGCTGTTTATGTTCTAACGAAACAATATCTCAATTTCCTAACTTCGGAAATGTTTTATAATACAGAACTCTCAAAAAATATTATTGCGGAACCATATATGTAGAAGGCAAAAAACTGTAAGAACCTTCAAGTTTTCGTTAAAACATGCTTTGTATATACAGGATGTTAATTAATATGTTGGAAGTTTTGAGAAATGGTCAGACGACCTGAAAAGAAGTAAAAAAAATAATGTAAATATTTTATGTGGTAAATTTAGTTAGTTTTTAAATCACAGGTGTCTTTTATTACATACAGTTTTGTTCTTTGTTAGTGGATCATATTTATTATATCATTAGGCTTTGTAAGACAAATGGCATTCTACTTATTATTGCCACATGACAACCAAAAACAAAGGATTGGCTTAGGCTTCGGGTTGTTTGATGGGGCACTGCACATTTTTCTCTTGCTGCTAGAACTATTATAAGTCTGCGAATTTCTAATGAATGGGTAGGCCCTAGGGGACCAACATGGCCTGCTCGTTCCCCGGACTTCAGTCCATTGGATTTTTACTTGTGGGGTCATTTAAAAGCAATTTTATCTTTATGACCTTTTGAGAAGATTTAAATTCTTCGCCAGCGTATTAAAGAACGATGACAGCTGTTACAACAGGCACTTGAAATATGGGAGAAGGTAATACAGTCTATGATGCGGCCCTTAAGAACGTGTATCACAATTCATGGTAACCATTTTGAGCACTATCTATAGAATTACACATGGACTTTGTAAGTAACATCTTAAAATGTTGCAATATATATTTTCGTTTGTTTTTAGGGTTTTCTATCCATTCCCAAAGACTTCCCACATATTACTGAACACCCTGTATAGTATCTTTATTGTACTTATATACACTTACATGATTCTCAATGCGTTTAAAATTTGTATAAATTTTTCTTTTGCATTTAAATTTATAAATAATATTAGTTTATTTGATGATTATTATTATTTCTTTGATACAAACGTTCGTGGCGTTTTCACGCTATGTCAAAAATTTTTGAGATGAATATAAAATAGAAATTATATATTCTCCTACAATATCTATGACCTTCTGTAAACGCTGGGATACTTTCTCGATTCCGTGTGTGAATAAATCTGCTGATTTGTAGTTAAATTAGTCCTCGAGCCAAGTTTGTAAAGCATCTTCGTTACCAAAGAGTTCCGTTGAAGACTGTTGAATAGAGGACGGAGAAGGTGAAAATCTGAGGGCGCAAAATTGGGAGAATATGGAGGATGTGGAATCATCTCCCAGCCAAACTACTGAATAGCTACTTTCGTCATGTTAGCGAAGTGCATTATCGTGTTGCAGCAGCACTAGATGCAATATCCCCGGTAATTTTTCTTCAATAACGGCCGCAACTCATTCTGAGTTGTACCAGCAGTTATGATTGCATTTCTGGGAAGCAATTCGTAGTACACGCAACGCCTTCTTTATCCCATTAGACGCATGGCATCATCTTCTGTGGATGGACATTAACTTCTGTACAGGATGTTGTATGTTGAAACCGACAGAAACATTTTTCTTGCAATGCTTTCTCCAATGACATTTTACCCGTACACGACTTTGTTTCGAGCCGCCTCCGCTGCCTTTGCTCCTCTATTACACTCAAACAGTTAACGCTAAATAACCCAGTAGTTGATACAGCGTCGTTAAATAACCAAGTAAAAATAACACAATTAATATAAGTAACTCGTAATACTGCATTATTAAACGACATTCTTTGAGAACAGGCCATATTTATGAACTGCGAAGTGGTAGAGACAAAGAGAGGTACGGAGGAAGAGACAAACAACGAGGGAAGAAGAATATAAAATAAAGGGAGAAAGGAATGAGGGATAAAAGCAAAATAAGAAAAAATAACTGTGAAAAAGTTGATTACTTCATTAGTTCATCAGATCATCAGTTCGTCAGTTCATCAGTTCTTTAGTTCATTAATTCATTAGTTGTTCAGTTCTTCAGTTCAATAGTTCACGAGTTCATTAGATCTTCACTTCATTATTTCTTCAGTTATTCAGTTCATTGGTTCTTCAGTTCATTAGCTCTTCAGTTATTTAGTTCATTAGTTCTTCAGTTATTTAGTTATTAGTTCTTCAGTTACTCAGTTCATTAGTTCTTCAGTTCATTAATTCATTAGTTGTTCAGTTCTTCAGTTCAATAGTTCACCAGTTCATTAAATCTTCAGTTCATTATTTCTTCAGTTATTCAGTTAATTGGTTTTTCAGTTCATTAGCTCTTCAGTTATTTACTTCATTAGTTCTTCAGTTATTTAGTTATTAGTTCTTCAGTTACTCAGTTCATTAGTTCTTCAGTTCATTAATTCATTAGTTGTTCAGTTCTTCAGTTCAATATTTCACCAGTTCATTAGATCTTCAGTTCATTATGTCTTCAGTTATTAGTTCATTGGTTCTTCAGTTCATTAGCTCTTCAGTTATTTACTTCATTAGTTCTTCAGTTATTTAGTTCAATAATTCATTAGTTGTTCAGTTCTTCAGTTCAATAGTTCACGAGTTCATTAGATCTTCAGTTCATTATTTCTTCAGTTATTCAGTTCATTGGTTCTTCAGTTCATTAGCTCTTCAGTTATTTAGTTCATTAGTTCTTCATTTCATTAGTTCTTCAGCTATTTAGTTCATTAATTCATTAGTTGTTCAGTTCTTCAGTTCATTAGTTCTTGAGTTCATTAATTCTTTAGTTCTTGAGTTCATTAATTCTTTAGTTCTTGAGTTCATTAATTCTTTAGTTCTTGAGTTCATTAATTCTTTAGTTCTTGAGTTCATTAATTCTTTAGTTCTTGAGTTCATTGTTCTTTCGTTCATTAGCTCATTAGTTCGTTCGGTCTTCACTTCTCTAGTTCATTGATCTATTAATTCATTCCATTACTCACTCATTCATTCGTACTTACCTAGTCCTTCACTTCGAACCCAGCATTCTCCAAACGTCCCTATTTTCCGCATTCCGTGCCTTCATGAGTTAAATTACACATAAATGTTCAATTTGTCTTTAAAAATGACTGAGATCTATCCTGATATATTTTTTCGGCTCCATTTCTTTTTCAAGAATTCATCTCGAATTTAAGTTGTTGCAGCAATCATAGTTCTAGATGTAAAAAATGACAATTAGGGAAAAAAAAATAAAATTCCTCTATCTCTTCCATTTAAGGGGAGAGGATATTATTTTTTGGTGAAAAATGAGTAAATTTTCAAAAATAAAATTTCTTTAGAATACTCTGTGATATTCGTGGAATGCATAGAATAACATTGTGTGGGTATTTCTGCCCTTATCGGATGTTGAGACCCCATTTTTAAACTTCCTGCGTTATGGATTTTTAAATCACTCGCCCACTTTTATTGTTGTTTCCAGTAAATTAAATTGAAGAAAAAAATTTTTCTTTAAAACACTCTTTAATATGTGTGAAATGCATTGCATAACATTTGGTGGTTATTTGTGCCGTTATCGGATGTTGAGTCGCCATTTTTAAACTTCCTGCGCTATAGATTTTTAAATCACACGCCCTCTTTTATCGGTTTCCAGTAACTTCACTTTTTGCTACATTGCCAGACAAAAATGGATATAATTTCTGAACTATTAAAGATACATGCATGAAATTTAGAACACACATTCTTTAGACAATTAGGAAACGTTTCTCTGTAACAGAATTTTGTTAATTGATTTGATTTTAAAACTACGTCCGTTTGTTTGCAAGAAAGGAAATCAAAAAATTGTTATTAAATTTTTATTGTTTACTAGCCGTACCCGTGCGCTCCGCTGCACCCGTTAGAAATAAATATAAAGTAATTACATAATTAAAATAGGACATTTTATCCAGGGAACATTCGTGTTTGATAGAAGGATAAATCGTTTAATATGTTACTTAATTTAAATTGTATTTAAATAATTAAAATGCGATCATTTTGGTCCAGAGACACTCATTTGGTGCAAAGACAATTCCTTTAACATGTTTCTTAATTTTTATTACATGCATCCATACTTTAATGAAGACTGACATATCATTTAGATTTAATGTGTATATTTTATTTTACTTGTTATATGTTTCCATTGAATTATGATAATAACTTAATTTTAACCCTTGTTTTCTACGTATTCAGTAAATGGCGCTTGGCCCACTATCATTCTGAACCCTGCAAATAATTTAAATAACTTAAATTTTATATTATATTATATTATATTATATTATATTATATTATATTATATTATATTATATTATATTATATTATATTATATTATAAGTTACTGTAATAACATTATACATTATGTCCATCTAGAGAAACTACACTTTCCAATGGTGAAATAATAATTAATTATACAAATCGGTTAATTTAGCTTCCCATAATTACTTCATACAAACACAGAAACATTCTCTGTAGGCTATCTTTCATAGCTTTCGATTGTTGTTGTCTAAGGCCCCTTATAGACCAAGTCATTTGTTTTTTATTTCGTTACACGGCCTTAGATGGCAGTTATTTTAATTTTAAAACACATTTATCTCATTAAATATCAGTCCTATCAAAATTTTTCAGAGAATAAAACTTACCAGAAATAATTTTTAAAGAAACTTTTGTTATGTAACATATTTCACAAAAATCAATAATAAGCGAGATATTTCGATTTATTTAATTCAGGCCCCCTTATAACCCCCCTTTTAAATAACATATTTTGAGTGCCATATAGCCTATAATGTAAGTTATAACGAACTTAATTTATATTCCAATTTTCATATAAATCGGTTCAGCCATTATCGCGTGAAAAGGTAACAAACATACAGACAGACAGACAAACAAAAATTTCAAAAAAGCGATTTTCGGTTTCAGGGTGGTTAATTATATATGTTAGGACCAATTATTTTTGGAAAATCGAAAATTACCAGAAAAATTTCGGCTACAGATTTATTATTAGTATAGATTTTACAAACGTAGGGACTAACATCAAAATTCTGTTACAGACAGTTTGTAGAACACGCTTTTGCAAGTACATTGCAAAAAACTGTTTGAATCTATCTTTAAAAACGGTTTAGATATATCGGTTTTAGTACAATCCTGCATTGGGTATATTTTTTTTCAAATTTGGGCCCCCAAATAATTTTTTTTTTTCAAAATATTTATTTTTGGTTGAGTTGCCACACCTATGAGCTGTCTACATACAAAAAATTAATATTCTACACCAAACAGGAAAAAAAGTAAAAAAATACCATCCTTTCCCTTTAAGGAAAAGCTGGTTGTTAATTTTACACAAGTAGGAATGTGGTTTCATAGCTGGTTGTACCAGAATAAATTAGAATTTATTTCGCTCTTGTCTTATAGCCCTAACAAAAATCCCCCCTTGGCAGTTCTGTTTTTTCCCGTAGTCGCTGTTGTAGCAATTAGCGTACACGTAGCCCGTGCTGTGTTGAGCTTGTTTCAATGCTTCGATTTATATGCAAAGTGTATGCAAGCCGCAAGTCTTGGCTGTGTGGCGGGTAGACGATCATATCAGTTGTGGTCAGTCGAGCGCACTGAGACTGAGTGTATAGGATATTGCCTACCACAAGGCGAATTTCAGTCTTGCGACCCCTTTCACGAACAAAGAGCTGATTTTGTTTGCTTGATGTTGTAAATTTAATGTAACTAATGTCACCGTTAAGAGTGGAACGCATTGAGTTTCTAGCCATAAAATGGTTCCGAAACCAAAATTGGGATTTTGGTATAATATCATAACCCAACCCTTGCTTCGCATAGGTATATATTTATTTTTTGGTTCCCGGCGATTTTTAAAGGAACAAAAATGGTTTCTAAGGATAGAGAATGGGATTTTTAATTTTTTTTTCTAATTGGTACACATCTTTCATTTTGTTTAGAGATAAGTTATCACTGCTGAAACAATATTAATTCGACATTATTCTTCCTTGCTATTATCATCAGCATTACGACTCCTTCTATTACTACTACTACTACTACTACTACTACTACTACTACTGCTACTACTACTACTACTACTATTGCTACTACCACTGCTACTACTACTACTATTGCTACTACTACTGCTACTACCACTGCTACTACTACTACTATTGCTACTACTACTACTACTACTGCTACTATTACTGCTACTACTACTACTACTACTACTATTGCTACTACTACTACTACTACTATTGCTACTACTACTACTACTACTATTGCTACTACTACTGCTACTACTACTACTACTATTGCTACTACTACTACTACTACTACTACTACTGCTACTACTACTACTACTACTACTACTATTGCTACTACTACTGCTACTACCACTGCTACTACTACTACTATTGCTACTACTACTACTACTATTGTTACTACTACTACTGCTACTACTACTACTACTACTACTATTGCTACTACTACTACTGCTACTGCTACTACTACTACTACTACTGCTACTACTACTACTACTACCACTGCTACTACTACTACTACTATTGCTACTACTACTGCTACTACTATTGCTACTACTACTGCTACTACCACTGCTACTACTACTACTACTACTACTATTGCTACTACTACTACTACTATTGCTACTACTATTACTACTACTACTATTGCTACTACTACTACTACTACTACTGCTACTACTACTACTACTACTACTACTACTACTACTATTGCTACTACTACTACTATTGCTACTACTACTACTATTGCTGCTACTACTACTACTACTGCTACTGCTACTACTACTACTATTGCTACTACTACTACTGCTACTACTACTACTACTACTACTGCTACTACTACTACTATTGCTACTACTACTATTGCTACTACTACTACTACTATTGCTACTACTACTACTGCTACTACTACTGCTACTACTACTACTACTGCTACTACCACTGCTACTACCACTGCTACTACTACTACTACTGCTACTACTACTACTACTACTACTACTACTGCTACTACTACTACTACTACTACTGCTACTACTACTACTACTACTACTACTACTACTACTACTGCTACTACTACTACTACTACTATTGCTACTACCACTGCTACTACCACTGCTACTACTACTACTATTGCTACTACTACTACTACTACTACTACTACTACTGCTACTACTACTACTACTATTGCTACTACTACTGCTACTACCACTGCTACTACCACTGCTACTGCTACTACTACTACTACTGCTACTACTACTACTGCTACTACTACTACTACTACTACTACTACTACTACTACTACTACTACTACTACTATTGCTACTTCTATTACTTACTGGCTTTTAAGGAACCCGGAGGTTCATTGCCGCCCTCACATAAGCCCGCCATCGGTCTCTATCCTGTGCAAGATTAATCCAGTCTCTACCATCATATCCCACCTCCCTCAAATCCATTTTAATATTATCTTCCCATTTACGTCTCGGCCTCCCTAAAGGTGTTTTTCCCTCCGGCCTCCCAACTAACACTCTATATGCATTTCTGGATTCGCCCATACGTGCTATATGCCCTGCCCATCTTAAACGCCTGGATTTAATGTTCCTAATTATGTCATGTGAAGAATATAATGCGTGCAGTTCTGTGTTGTGTAACTTTCTCGATTCTCCTGTAACTTCATCCCTCTTAGCCTCAAATATTTTCCTAAGAATCATATTCTCAAACACCCTTAATCTCTGTTCCTCTCTCAAAGTGAGAGTCCAAGTTTCACAACCATAAATAACAACCGGTAATATAAGTGTTTTATAAATTCTAACTTTCAGATTTTTTTTACAACAGACTGGATGATAAAAGCTTCTCAACCGAATAATAACAGGCATTTCCCATATTTATTTTGTGTTTAATTTCCTCCCGAGTGTCATTTATATTTGTTACTGTTGCTCCCAGGTATTTGAACTTTTCCACCTCTACAAAAGATAAATTTCCAATTTTTATATTTCCATTTCGTAAAGTATTCTGGTCACGAGACATAATCATATACTTAGTCTTTTCGGGATTTACTTCCAACCCTATCGCTTTACTTGCTTCAAGTAGAATTCCCGTGTTTTCCCTAATAGTTTGTGGATTTTCTCCTAACATATTCACGTCATCCGCATAGACAAGCAGCTGATGTAACCCGTTCAATTCCAAACCCTCTCTGTTATCCTGAAATTTCCTAATGGCATATTCTAGAGCGAAGTTAAAAAGTAAAGGTGATAGTGCATCTCCTTGCTTTAGCCCGCAGTGAATTGGAAACGCATCTGACAGAAACTGACCTATACGGACTCTGCTGTACGTTTCACTGAGACACATTTTAATTAATCGAACTAGTTTCTTGGGAATACCAAATTCAATAAGAATATCATATAAAACTTCTCTTTTAACCGAGTCATATGCTGCTACTACTACTACTACTGCTACTACTTGCACTACTAATGCCGCTACTTCAACTCCTATGCAGGACTAAAATATCGCCATTTTTAATGTTCTGTTTATTACGGCATTGGAGGTTCTCAAGAGTTCCGAAGAGCACGGAACCCTCGTGTGACTCGGAGGAACTTGCGGTAGTGGCGTGCCAGCGCCGCATGTGCTATTCTGTCTGGTTTACAGCACCCCTAATAATTCCTCTTCTCTTCTGCCTTCACTGGCAATAAAACTGCCTTTACTGCGGAAGTAACTTCTTCTTAGCAACCAGGTCAGCCAGGCCTGGGCAATTACTCGAAATAAAAAATGAGTGCAGTTTATGTTACACATCCTTGCTGATTATATGATCATTCCGAGATCCAACGTACTTGTTTATTGAAGTAACATAAACAGTGCGGACCTTACTGGTAAAGAGCTTCCAACTAAAGGGGACCGGGGTTCAGTACCGGGTAGGTAATGTTACACTTGTGCCGGAAAAAAATCAGCAACGGAATAAAAACAGCAAAAGAAGCAAGGAAAGAGAAGGATAAAAAAGAAACGAGGAAAGAAGAGGATTAAAGAGTGAAAGAAAGAAGGGAAGAAATAAGTAAAGAGAGATTAAATGAACTAAGTGAGAGGATACATAGAGAGAAAGAAAGAAGGAAAGAAAGAAAGAAAGGAAGGAAGGAAAGAAGGAAGAAAGGAAGAAAAGAAGAAAGGAAGAAGGGAAGAAGGGAAGAAGGGAAGAAGGGAAGAAGGGAAGAAGGGAAGAAAGAAAGAAAGAAAGAAAGACAGACAGAAAGACAGAAAGAAAGACAGACAGAAAGACAGAAAGAAAGAAAGAAAGAAAGAAAGAAAGAAAGAAAGAAAGAAAGACAGAAAGACAGAAAGAAAGGAAGAGAGTGAGGAACACAGGCAGAGGAAAAAGTAAGAGAAAAACTTGACATTAAGAAATAGAAGAGAAAAATACGGGAAAAGAGAAGGGATGAAGTAACGTGAAATAATCAAGCACAAAATTAGAAAAAGATCTAGAGAGAGAAAGAAACAAGGAAAAAACAAGTCTATAAAATAAGAAGTGAAGATAGAATGTGTAGGCAGATATGAAATAAACGAGACTGAGCTGAAATGAAGGAAGCGGAGAATAATATACTGTATTAGGGTATTTCAGAATAACTGCTCCTAAATTTTAGATGAGAGAATGCTCCCGGGACCAAATGTTCGTACTTTGATTATGTTAGTACATAACAATTACATGGACGTTACTGTGAAGGAAAAAAAAAGAATGAAAGCATTAAAAGTAGATAAAATATTAGATTAAGTTGTGCTAGAAAGAGTGGATGAAGAAAGAATGATGCTAAAATTGAACAGAAAGAGAAGAAGAAATAGCCTGGGCCACTGTCTACTGAAGGATGCACTGGAAGGAATGGTGAACGGAGAAAAATTCGCGGCAGAAGAAGATATCAGATGATAGACGACATTAAGATATATGGATCATATGAGGAGACAAAGAGGAAGGCAGAAAATAGGAACGACTGCAGAATGTTGGGTTTGCAGTGAAGGACATGGAAACTACAAATGACTGACTGAGTAATGAAGTGAATGAATAGATGAATGGACTGAAGAACTAATAAACTGAAGAACTAACGAATTAATGAACTGAAGAACTAATAAACTGAAGAACTGAAGAAATAATGAACTAAAAACTGAAGAAATAGTGAACTTAAGAACTGAAGAGCCAACGAACTGAAGAACTAAATAACTGAAGAACCAACGAACTGAACTAACGAAGTGAAGAACTAACTAACTAAAGGATTTATGAACTGATGTTCTAATGAACTGATGAACTAATGAACTGAAGAACTAACGAAGTAATGAACTAATTAAGTGAAGAACTGAAGAACTAATGTACTAAAGAAGTGAAAAAATAGTGGACTTAAGAACTGAAGAACTACTGAGCTGAAGAAGTAACAAACTGAAAAACAAACGAACAGGAAAACTAACGAACTGAAGAACTAAATAACTGAAGAGCCAAGGAACTGAAGAATTAAAGAACTGATGATCTAATGAACTGATGAACTAATTAACTGAAGAACATATGAAGTACTGAACTAATTAAGTGAAAAACTGAAGAACTAATTAACTGAAGAACTGGATAACTTAAGAACTGAAGAACTAATAAACTGAAGAACTGAAGAACTAACGAATTAATGAACTGAGGAACTAATGAACTGAAGAAATATTGAACTTAAAAACTGAAGAACAAACGAACTGAAGAGCCAACGAACTGAAGAACTAACTAACTAAAGGATCGATGAACTGATGAACTAATGAACTGGAGAACTAACGAAGTAATGAACTAATTAAGTGAAGAACTGAAGAACTACCGAGCTGAAGAACTAACAAACTGAAGAACAAACGAACAGAAAAACTAACAAACTGAAGAACTAAATAACTGAAGAGCCAACGAACTGAAGAATTAAATAACTGATGAACCAACGAACTGAAGAACTAATCAACTAAAGAACGAACTATAGAACGACTGAACTAATCAACTTTTTCATAGTAATTTTTTCTTCTTTTGCTTTTATCCTCCATTCCTTTCTACCTTTATTTTATATTCTTCTTCCCCCGTTGTTTGTCTCTTCCTCCGTACCTCTCTTTGCCTCTACCACTTCGCATTTCATAAATATGGTCTGTTCTCAAAGAATGTCGTTTAATAATGCAGCATTACTAGTTATTTAAAATTATATTAATTATGTTGCTAGTGGGGGTGTATGAATATATAATGCAGAGGAATTATTGATACAGTTGTCATGGTTACGCGAAACAGTCGTTGGGTATATAAATATTTATATTATAGGGCTAACCGCTGGAAGGTGTGGCTAATAGTAATTGTGCAAATGAATGCATTTAGTGAAATAGTACGACTTTAATGAACATTTCAAAACAGAAGTGTCGGGCTTCAAATTGGGATCTAGCAATCTGCACTGCGGAACAGAATGGGGACCGTGACGTATTGAAAATAATCACTACATAAACATCTGACTGCCGTAACCCACGCATTGCGACACGCAAGGTTTCAACGACTGTTTACATATAATAAATGCGTACCTACCGCTTTTGTGAAATGGATAAAATGTAACGATGATTTGTCAGGGAATGTTAACAACTGACGGTGCTGTTTTTCTACAGTGATTTACTAGAAACCTAACGCGATTTATTGCCATGAATGTGTAAACAAGATTAAATATTTTGTACAGATGATGAACAGTATATTGTTATCTTTTTATGAACTATTATTATAAAACTAAAATACGTTCTATGCAATGTATTTCATTACAAATATTAATTTTATTCAGAAATTCATCTGTTATTTGGTCCGTAGGTGATAAAAGAGATTAATAAATAAATTTTATTGTTACTTTCAACATATATTTCAAATTCTGTGACGTATTTTAATGTTATACAGGGTGATTCTGACGTGAAAGTAGAGTTTGAAGAAGAGAAATTTGTCTTCAGTAAGAGAAAAAGTACCAGAGATGCAATTGGACTGCTATGAACAATCAGTGAAAGATACCTAGGGAAAAATAAAGGAGTGTATGTAGTATTTGTGGACATAGAAAAGGCTTTTGACAGAGTGGACTGGAATAAACTTATGGAGTTGCAGAAGAAAATATTACCGGTTGTTCTGTATGTTGTGAAACTTCGACTCTAACTTTGAGAGAGGAACAGAGATTAAGGGTGTTTGAGAATAAGTTCTTAGGAAAATATTTGGGGCTAAGAGGGATGAAGTTACAGGAGAATGGAGAAAGTTACACAACGCAGAACTGCACGCGTTGTATTCTTCACCTGACATAATTAGGAACATTAAATCCAGACATTTGAGATGGGCAGGGCATGTAGCACGTATGGGCGAATCCAGAAATGCATATAGAGTGTTCGTTGGGAAGCCGGAGGGAAAAAGACCTTTGGGGAGGCCGAGACGTAGATGGGAGGATGATGTTTAAATGGATTTGAGGGAGGTGTGATATGATGATAGAGACTGGATTAATCTTGCTCAGGATAGGGACCAATGGCGGGCTTATGTGAGGGCGGCAATGAACCTCCGGGTTCCTTAAAAGCCAGTAAATAAGTAAGTTGCTGAAAAAAATGAATGTGGATTGAGGAAAAGATTACGAATAATAATGTCAGAAGAATAGATAAGAAATATAAGAAAAATAAATAAAGAAGAAAAATCAAAGAATGGAATTCGTAAGGCAAAATAATTACGGACAGAAAAATGTGACATGCAAAGCAGAAATAGTGAATAGAAAATGGAAGAAAGCGACAAAGAAGATGAGTGTTTATAAGATCGAGAAAAATATCACAAGAAGGAAAGACGACTGTGAAGATGATGTAGAAAATGGGAATAGCTACGAGAAACAGGAAGTGAAAGAAGTTATGGACGGAGAAAAGCAGATTTGACTGTCGTAGTTGTGTACTGGGAAGCAGAGTTCATCTGTCACGATCTGGTTGCCAGGTAACAGAAACTGAACCTGGATGTTCATTATGAATGCAAATTATTGGTAATGGGACTGAATGTCAACTGCACATCTGGTGCGTCACCAAGAGAAGAGCTGCAGTATCCATTTCATACGCATTACGGTAGACTGGGTACCTGCACCGTGTGCAGAAGCGATCCTGTCTTCCTTCGAAAAAAATTGAGTTCATATAAACAACAGTGGTTTCTTTCTCACACAGAAACGTTATATACATGCGGTATTGGGCACAAAGAACGTGTTACAATGTATAGAACCTAATCATAATAATAACAACATGCTGTAACATCGTCTTTGACCAGCATAAATCCTGTTAGAATTTATGAAGCTCTATTTCTTGTCCAGAGTAAAAATGAACGATAAAGTACGACATACAGCTATGTTAATAACAGTTCCTGTAGCCTGTAATAGTAATATACGTTACAAGAGCGGTATGTTGACGTTTTCATGTTCGAGGAAAAGATTGAAAAAGAGAAACGTAGTTGAGCTTTTTTAATTTCCGAGAACATGAAAACAAACATACCGCTCGTGTATAGTACATTATTTTGTGCGAAGATCGTTTATTACATACCTGAAAGACGAATTTCTAATTAGTTGCTATGAAATCTCCATCTTGGTTTCTGTTTAATGACGGCAATTTTTAAAAACTAAAATATCTATCTTCAACATTGTTGCTATAAAATGTTTTCTGTGTTTACTATACTCCAGCAGGCCGTGATATACGTCTGTCTTTTTTCCCCCCAGTCTATAAATGCGAACTTAAAACAAACGGTAAGGTTATGTAATGATTTATTTTTCATTTTAATATTTTAACAATATTATTTATATAATATATTGCAGTAATAACATCGGCATCTGGAATCTTGTTGATTTTTTCACGGCTTCCTTAATGTTACTTGCATCACGAATGCAGTAACTTTAGTGGAGTTGTAGAGTTTACTTAACTTTTGCAAATGTTTAAAAACAATAATTAACAGTGCAATTTAGGTGAAATTGCAGTGGTAAGTTTCCAATTTATAATTATTACTATATTGAACGTCTCTAAAAATAATATGTTAAAAGCCTAAAGCAGTAAAATCAATATGGCGCTTAAGCGGTAAGAAGAGGGAAATTGTTGTGTGTGTTACGTTGGGAATACTGAATGTGGAATTTCACACTTGCCGCGTATTGGTTCTGTGCGGAAAGCAAGCAAATACGCACGATCTCGCACAAAAATTTTTACATCCTAATAGACTACACTGATGATCGAAAAAATTGAGAGTACAATATTCTGACATTGCTAAGGTTGTAGATTTTTTAATTTCTCATTATTTGGTGGCTAAATTAACACTATTTATTTACTTTATTTATATATCTTTTTGTCTATTTATCTCTTTACATTTTTATGTATTTAGCTCTTTACCTATCTATTTATCTGTTTATCTCTTTATATATTTATTCGTCTCTTCATATCATCAGTTCTATCATTTTATCTCCTTATCTATATATATTTATCTCTTTATTTATTTATCTCTTTATCTACATATCTACATAATTATCTCTTTATTTATGTATTTATGTTTTTCTCTCTTTATCTGTGTATCTATTTATCTCTTCATCTACTGTATGTATACACTTATCTATTTATCTTTTTATCTATGTATCTATTTATCTCATCTATTTATGTATATCTATTTACTCTTTATTTAACTATATATCTATTTATCTCTTCATATATGTATTTGTCTCTTCCTCTCTTTACCTATTTATCTATTTACATCTTTATCTATATACTTATTTATCTTTATATTTATTTATCTATTTATCGTTTTATTTATTTATCTATTTATCTCTATTTATTTATCTATTTATCTCTCTCTCCATATATATATGTATATATGTCTCTTCATTTCTTTCTCCATCTCTTTATCTCCTTGTCTATTTATTTGTTTATCTTTTTATCTACATAGCTTTATAATTATCCTTTTATTTATGTTTTTATCTCTTTATCTATGTACCTACTTATCTCTTTATCTGCTTGATGAATAAAATTATCTATTTGTCTTTTCATCTATGCATTTATTTATGGTCCACACCTGTGGAGTAACGGTCAGCGCGTCTGGCTGCGAAACCAGGTGGGCCGGGTTCGAATCCCGGTCGGGGCAAGTTATCTGGTTGAAGTTTCTTCCGGGGTTTTCCCTCCACCCTATGCGAGCAAATGCTGGGTAACTTTCGTTGCTGGACCCCGGACTCATTTCACCGGCATTATCACCTTCATATCATTCAGACGCTAAATAACCTAGATGTTGACACAGAGTCGTAAAATAACCCAATAAAAATCTATTTATGTCATCTATTTATCTATATATTTGTGTGCTCTTTATTTAACTATATATTTATTTATCCCTTCATATATCTATTCGTCTCCTCCTCTCTTTACGTATTTATCTATTTACATCTTTATCTGTACACATATTTGTTTATATTTATCTAATTATCTCTTTATTTATATATCTAATTACCTCTTCATCTATTTATTTCTTTATATCTTTATTTCTTTACCTATTTCTTTATCTCCTTATATATCCACTTACCTGTTTATCTACCTATTATATATATATATATATATATATATATATATATATATATATTTATTTATCTATTTACATCTTTATCTGTATACCTTTTTACGTTTATATTTACTTATCTCTTTATCTTTTTATTTACTTATTTATTTATTTATCTCTTTATATATCTATTAGTCCCTTTATCTACATATCTCCTTATTTATATATCTATTTACCTCTTTTTCTATTTATTTTTTATCTTTATATATATATATATATATATATATATATATATCTATCTCTTTATCTCCTTATACAAGTATATATCTACTTATCTATTTATCTACATATTTATATATTTAGATATCTGTTTATTTATTTATTTTATTCATTTATTTATTCTGGTGTAGTTAATGCCATCAGGTCTTTTGTTCCACACCACCAGAAATACAATTACAAAAAATAATAATAAAATATAAACAAAGTAAAACCAAACGAAAATATATACAGACTAGTCACACAAACTTTAAATGAGTGATTAGCTATCACAATTATATCCCAGTTAATTAACAAGGCAAATGTAAGATATTAATTAATATAAACAAAAAACTTGCAGTTTTAAATCCAGAGTTAAAACACAATCCAACACATCCATCAATACTTAAAAACCATGAAATAACGCAAAGATTTGCAATTCAATTTTGAATTGTGACAATGTCTGGCATGTAGAAATATGCGTTATTCTAACTAGAAGAAACAGTGAATGTATTGTTCTTCGTTCCTTCAGACGGACCCATAAAAGTAATATTAAGGAAGGTTAACGTGGTCAAATTTCTATTTCAGACTTACAATAATTAAGCTGTAGGCCTACTTCTGTTTTAACCTCGTAGTGGTGTGTCATTTGTCTGTTGTCATGGGAACTCGTATCCGGTGATGTTCATTCTGAATGCATCCCGGAAGCTGGGGATAGGTATGAACCAAACAAACAATTTTTATTCCATAATCTAATTACAGATTCGAATTTGCTGGTCGGAGTTCCATTTTAAACAATATCCGGCAAGATTTACAATGGAGAATTGAGACTGTGATTCCAATTAATTTCTGGTCATTGGTTCGGTTCTTTGTTGTCTACGTACTGTAATAAAACTCACAGAGCTAATGACGTAACAGAAAATTTAGGGGGGCTCTATCAGTCGTCGGTTTGGGTTCAAGGGCAGATATGCCCAACAAATAATCACCGTTAATTCAGGTAGATAATAATTATTTTATAATGAAGAAAATATTGCTTGCTTACAAATGGCTTTTACGGAACCCGCAGGTTCATTGCCGCCCTCACATAAGCCCGTCATTGGTCCTTATCCTGAGCAAGATTAATTCAGTCCCTACCATCATATCCACCTACCCCCGACTCTGTTCAGCTCGTTATGACAGAATAATCCCGAAACTCGGATTCGGGAGGTCCTTGTTCAAACCCCTGGCCGGCCAATCTGACTCAGGATTTTCATAGTTTCCCTCAGTCACAAATGTTCGAGAAGAAACACAATGAAAGGTGATTTGACAGTTCTATTAGTCATTACGTGAGATATGTCGTAAGTTACGGAAGAATGTGTCATTTATGTGGCACTGGTTTTTTTTTAATTACTAATGACTCGTTTGAGATGGGCAGGGCATGTAGCACGTATGGGCGAATCCAGAAATGCATATAGAGTGTTAGTTGGAAGGCTGGAGGGAAAAAGACCTTTGGGGAGGCCGAGACATAGATGGGAAGATAATATTAAAATGGATTTGAAGGAGGTGGGATATGATGGTAGAGACTGGATTAATCTTGCTTAGGATAGGGACCGATGGCGGGCTTATGTGAGGGCGGCAATGAACCTCCGGGTTCCTTAAAAGCCAGTAAGTAAGTTAAGTAAGTAATGCTTTCTTCATTACTATCCAGTTGAGAAGTTTTTGTCATTCAGTTTGCTTTAAAAGAAAACTGAAAGTTCAAATTTATAAAACAGTTATATTACCGGTTGTTCTGTATGGTTGTGAAACTTGTAGCCTGCACTTTGAGAGACGAAAAGACGTTAAGGGTGTACGAGAATAAGGTGCTTAGGAAAATATTTGGGGCTAAGAGGGATGAAGTTACAGGAGAATGGAGAAAGTTACACAACACAGAACTGCACGCATTGTATTCTTCACCTGACATAATTAGGAACATTAAATCCAGACGTTTGAGATGGGCAGGGCATGTAGCACGTATGGGCGAATCCAGAAATGCACACAGAGTGTTAGTTAGGAAGCCGGAGGGAAAAAGACCTTTAGGGAGGCCGAGACGTAGATGGGAGGATAATATTAAAATGGATTTGAGGGAGGTGGGATATGATGGTAGGGACTGGATTTATCTTGCTCAGGATACGGACCAATGGCGAGCTTATGTGAGGGCGGCAATGAACCTGCGGGTTATTTAAAAGCCATTAGTAAGAAATAAATAATAAATAAATAGATAAAGAAATAAAGAAAGAGATAAAGAAGTAAATAAATAAATAAAGTTGTAAAGAAAGAAATAAGGAATGAGATAAAGAAAGAGATAGATAAAGAGATAAAGAAAGAAATGAAGAGATAAATAAAGAGATAAAGCAAGAAACAGATAAAGACATGAAGAAAGAAAGGGATAAATAGATAAAGAAAAAAATAAGAAATTAGATAAAGAGATAGATAAAGAGACAAATAAAGAGATAAAGAAAGAAATAAGGAAAGAAATAAGGGAAGAGATAAATAAAGAGATAAAGAAAGAAAGAGATAAATAAAGAGAGAAAGAAAGAGATAAATAAAGAGAGAAAGAAAGAGATAAGGAATGAGATAAAGAAAGATATAAAATAAAGAGATAAATAAAGAGATAAAGAAAGAAAGAGATAAAGAGATGAAGAAAGAAAGAGATAAATAAAGAGATGAAGAAAGAAAGAGATAAATAAAGAAATGAAGAAAGAAAGAGATAAAGAAAGAAAGATATAAATAAAGAGATAAAGAAAGAAAGATATAAATAAAGAGAGAAAGAAAGAAAGAGAGAAATAAAGAGATGAAGATAGAAAGATATAAATAAACAGATAAAGAAGGAAAGAGATAAATAAAGAGATAAACAAAGAGATAATAAACAGATAAAGAAAGAGATAAAGAGATAAAGAAAGAAATAAGCAATAAGATAAAGAAATATATAAATAAAGAGATAAAGAAAGATAGAAATAAAGAGATAAAGAAAGAGATAAATAAAGAGATAAAGAAAGATATAAATAAAGAGTTAAATAAAGAGATGAAGAAAGAAAGAGATAAATAAAGAGATAAAGAAAGAGATAGATAAAGAGACAAAGAATGAGATAAACAAAGAGATAAAGAAAGATATAAATAAAGAGTTAAATAAAGAGATGAAGAAAGAAAGAGATAAATAAAGAGAGAAAGAAAGATATTAATAAAGAGTTAAATAAAGAGATGAAGAAAGAAAGAGATAAATAAAGAGATAAAGAAAGATATAAATAAAGAGTTAAATAATGAGATGAAGAAAGAAAGAGATAAATAAAGAGATGAAGAAAGAAAGAGATAAATAAAGAGATAAATAAAGAGATGAAGAAAGAAAGAGATAAATAAAGATATAAAGAGAGATATAAATAAAGAGTTAAATAAAGGGATGAAGAAAGAAAGAGATAAATAAGCAGATGAAGAAAGAAAGAGATAAATAAAGAGATAAATAAAGAGATGAAGGAAGAAAGAGATAAATAAAGAGATAAAGAAAGATATAAATAAAGAGTTAAATAAAGAGATGAAGAAAGAATGAGATAAATAAAGAGATAAAGAAAGATATAAATAAAGAGTTAAATAATGAGATGAAGAAAGAAAGAGATAAATAAACAGATGAAGAAAGAAAGAGATAAGTAAAGAGTTAAATAAAGAGATGAAGAAAGAAAGAGATAAATAAAGAGATGAAGAAAGAAAGAGATAAATAAAGAGTTAAATAAAGAGATAGATAAAGAGACAAAGAATGAGATAAATAAAGAGATAAAGAAAGATATAAATAAATAGTTAAATAAAGAGATGAAGAAAGAAAGAGATAAATAAAGAGATAAAGAAATAAAATAAATAAATAAATAGTAATTAGTATTATCATTTCAGTATATAACATTGTCAATTTACCTGCTTTTGTGATAATTGGTAATAATTGACAACGAAAAATCGGCCATATTATTACGTAAAGTCCACTATATAACGTGTCAATAAAAACTCTAATTACTTCTTAAGTAATATATATACAAATACACCAAGTTATTGCATCGTTAATGCATAATAATAATTATAATTATTACTATTATTTGAAAGTTTAGCACACTTTTGAAACGTGAAACGTAATGTAATATTTTTCTGGTACATGATCGTGATGGGTTTTAATTTATGTAAGCTCTGTGAAGCTATTGGAAGAATAACAGAGGTCGGAAGAGTTGCCAGTATTTCTGTTGATGTTTTATCATTGATCCAGTGTTTCAACGCGCTGCAATAATGGAAATCTCTTGTCAGATGGATGTGGGTTTGATGTTCGTGTTAAATACTGCAAATAGTCTATTGACAGAGAGGGCCCATATGTCAAAATCCGGTGTGTTCACACTGCTAGGTGGATTTTTTTCTCCAAATACAAATCTTTATGTAACACCATTTTTATAACTAAGGCTTCAGTGGTATGGATTTTTTAAATAAACTTTTATCCTAGTGTTTAAGGAGAATTTGTAAAACACGCAGTTATCTGGGATTGTTGCAGCAATAGATGATAGATAAGCATGTTGAAATATTATAGATAACTACTCTAGAGTTGTAATAAAAACCACTGCCTTCTATGTATGTTATAATGCATGTAAAATTCATATGAAAAAGCAGTGTTAATCAATATACATTATTCGAAACAAATCAGTGCATTTGAAATGTACTGAACTTAATTTAAACAATTCAAACTTCACTTAACGAAAATAAATAAAAATTATTTCAGTTCAACACGAAATATTACAAGTACCTGAATGATTTATACTTCACATTGAAGTTAATGGTGAAGTTAGTACGTTGGCCAGACTGCTAACATCAGTCAGCTGTTCATAATGAAATGTATGTACTGTATATTACGATTTCTAAAAATATTATTTTCAAAATATACTATCGCACAAAATAGTACATTATGCAACGAGCCTATAATAGTAGTAATTAAGACGCGAGTATGTTTAAGAAACGAGCGCAAGCGAGTTTCATAATTTTCATACGAGCGTCTTAATTACCATTATAGGCAAGTTCCATACGACTTTTTATGCTCGACCATATTTCTAACTTGAAATTATTCATAAGTATTCATGTTATTCTTATCTGATTGAGGAGTGGAAGTGACCTTGTGCGATATCTCGTAAATTGTGAGATGTGCGCAGACGCGAAAGTATTGATTTTTTCCGAGGAACAAATATCATTGACCTTGATATAATCCATAGAGTAAAATGAACATTAATCTTGATATAACCTGGAAATTGATTTAGACATTAAAAAACGAGATGGAAAATTGAATTTATTTGAATATTATTTACAATTAACGCTAATATTATAGCAACAGAACATAACCTTCTGCGACAGTATTGGATTTCCAGCTTCCGTGACGTTTCGCTAGTTGTCTTTCTATTGCATATCCGAGAATAATCGATACTTGCGCTTTCATATTGCTACAATGGTGTTTTCTGATTGGTGGAACACCTGAACTTTAATGAATAGGTGTACTTCAATGGGGTCCATTAAAGGGCTGCTATCAGGTGTATAATTACTACATTTCGGCATGGTCGAGCATAAAATACTGTACAATACACGTTTGTGAAGTGAATTACAATATCTCTTGCTATGCTCGTTTTACAAACTTTTATCCGATTTTGTAAAAATCATTTCCAGCCTTGTATCGTAATATACTATTACCATTGCCGCAAAATATTACCATAGCAACTAAAACGTCATGACCTCTATTAAGAAGGCATAACTTCTTTCATTAAGTTAACATTATGAAAGGATTGGTCGTGCTATAATATTTAATACATAATTGTTGCCATAGCAACCTCATTCTTCAGAGACCATGATATCAAATTAACCATCATTACAAATCTGATGTCATTTGTTTATTAAATTGTTTTATGAAGCCGTCGTACAAAAAATGACATATGAAGCACGTTTATAAGGTTACATAATAATTATTATACTCAAATTCCTTCGCTCCTTCCCTAAAAATTGACTCAGGCTATAACATATAATATTATGAACTTGTTTCATAGTATACTATTTTGAAGTTCCACCCCACGCAGTAATGCCACATTGAATGATGGAGTGAAAAAGAACAAAATAAAGTGTATGTAAAATACCGATGGATAAAATACGATTAAAAATGACAAATTTATAAATTGTGTTACGTAACCTGCTGTATAGGTAAGAAATTTCAGATTCTGATCAATAAATATTGCCAGATATTTCACAACTGCAGCTTCTTTTAAAAGAAGACACTTAATTAAAAATAGGAAAACGACAATTACGTATTACTTACTTACTTACTTACTTACTTACTGGCCTTGAAGCAACCCGGAGGTTCATTGCCGCCCTCACGTAAGCCCGCCATTGATCCCTATCCTGAGCAAGATTAATCCAGTCTCTACCATCATATCCCACCTCTCTCAAATACATTTTAATATTATCTTCCCATCTACGTCTCGGCCTCCCTAAAGGTCTTTTTCCCTCCGGCCTCCCAACTAACACTCTATATGCATTTCTGGATTCTCCCATACGTGCTACATGCCCTGCCCATCTCAAACGTCTGGATTTAATGTTCCTAATTATGTCAGGTGAAGAATACAACGCGTGCAGCTCTGCGTTGTGTAACTTTCGCCATTCTCCTGTAACTTCATCCCTCTCAGCCCCAAATATTTTCCTAAGAACCTTATTCTCAAATACCCTTAATCTCTGTTCCTCTCTCGAAGTGAGAGTCCAAGTTTCACAACCATACAGAACAACCGGTAATATAACTGTTTTATAAATTCTAACTTTCAGATTTTTTGACAGCAGACTGGATGATAAAAGCTTCTCAACCGAATAATAACAGGCATTTCCTATATTTATTCTGTGTTTAATTTCCTCCCGAGTGTCATTTGTATTTGTTACTGTTACTCCCAGGTATTTGAATTATTATTATTATTAGATGTTAAATAGAAAGGATTAATGTTGATTTTTTTTTAATATTTGAGGGAGAAAATTTAAAAATGAAACTAATTAAAGTGAATATTATTTATATCTTAGGGCCTATGCATAAATTTAATAATTTACACAACAAGACATCTAAGGCTATCACAGTCAGTGTTTCTAAATACATTCACCTCATTCACTGCACTGACACTATGACAGATTTCACTGGCACTATAACGCATTTCACTGCCACTTCAAACACTTTTCACTACTTTAAAATTTTACACTGTCATTATAAACAGTAGACTTATCTTCACTGACACAATACACTTCATTGTCACTATAATTCAAATAAAAAATCAATTATTGTACACTTATTACCTCGTACAATCTTACTTATAAACTGTATTAACCTAAATTTGCTAAACAAAGACACTCTTAATTAGCTATTTTAAAATAATTAACATTTCATACCTGAGTAATTACTTCTGAAATTAAATATATGTCACCTTAATGAAATATAGTGTAATGTGTCTTCTGTAACAAATTTACAAAAACTAAAGTTATTTTTAAATATTCTTAAGGAAATACAACCCTCAAAGACCCTGGACGTAGGTCATTCCAATGATTTATAGTTCGATTTTAAACAAGAGAATTTACCTACGTTGCTTCTTTTCCTGTCAGATATTTTCTTGCTCACCCTGTATATAATACAAGGAAATACAATTACGTGGTTGTTCGGCTCCTGTTATAGCACCGTCCCGGGAACGAACTGTCTTAACTGGACACGATATGACGAATGCGATGGTTCCGCCCCCTTCCATTACCAACTACTAATGTGCCTCTGGTTAGAGACCCAGGATATCCTGTCACGTGATATCGGCTCCTTGTCAATACGTGTTATAAGGGTGCACACGACACCACTTGTAATGGTCGTTAACAGCTCGTATCGTATCATCATATGCTGCTTTCTCTACTTTTATCATCAAAAAATCACCGTTTAGCTCAGTATGAACACTGTTACCAACACCGTCACATCCACCGGCGTAGTGGGTTGGAGTCGTGATCCGACCTGTGCTTAGGCCTGAGTTCGAGTCCCTCTTGAGTTGATTATCTAGTCGGGTTATAGATTTTAAGCCTGTAAATCATATGTCAGGTAATCTATAGCGAATCCTTGACTTCATCTCGTGAAATACCATGTCACTATCATCAAATAACCTAGTAGTTGGTACAGTGTTGTTAAATAATGTAATTGAAACATACATATAAAACCGTTACGTATTGTAATACTCGGTGCCCTAGACTATAGGGAAGTAAGGCTAGGAGGCACGCCGGCAGACTGATGGCTCGTAAACAATTGTCATGGAATGGAAGGCTCCAGGCAGAATTTACCGGACATTTCTCGTTCATGTCAGAATCTCAAGATAGTATGAGTTGCTCAAGTGAGCGTGAGTTGGCCCATATCATCACCACCATTATCATTATCATCATCTTCATCACTATCATCACCTTCACCATTATTATTACCGCCATAATCATTGTCATCTTCATCATTATCATTACCTTCATCATTAATATTTTAATCGGTTTATTTTACGATTCTTTATCAACCGGTATGGTTATCTAGCTTCTGAGTGACATGAAGGTGATAATGTCAGCGAAATGAGTCCGGGGTCCAGCGCCGGAAGTTACTCTGAATTTACTCTTAATGGGCTGTGGGAAACCCCGGGAAAAACCGTAACCAGGTAACTTGTCCAAACCAGGATTTGAACCCGAAACCGCTAGTTTCACGGTCAGATATACTAACCGTTACACTACAGTAGTAGTCTTTATTATTATTAACTTTATTATAATCCTCAACATTATCATCATCTATATTAACATCATTATTATCATGATAATGATCATGATCATCATCATTATCTTCATTTTGACCACGTACACAATTATCACCTTTATCATTATCATAACAATCCTCAACTTCGTTATCATTATCATCTTCAATGTCATATTTATCACCATTATCATCGCCTTAATTATCTTCATCATTATCATGAACATCGCTTTCATCATCTTCATTATCTTCATCATCTTCATTTTTATCATTATCGTCGCCATCATCATCTTCATTACCACCACCTTCATTCATCATCTTCATTTTCATAATTACCATCGCCATCATCATCTTCATTATCACCGTTTTCATTATCTTCATCATCTTCATTTTCATCATTACCATCGCTATCATCATCTTCATTACCACCACCTTCATTCATCATCTTCATTTTTATCATTACCATCGCCATCATCTTCATTAGTACCGTCTTCATTATCTTCATCATCTTCATTTTTATCATTACCATCGCTATCATCATCTTCATTATCGCCACCTTCATTATCTTCATCATCTTCATTTTCATTATTACCATCGCCACCATCATCTTCATTATCATCGCCTTCATTATCTTATCTTCTTTGTTTTCATCATTACCATCGCCTTCATCACCTTCATTATCTTCATCATCTTCATTACCATCGCCATCATAATCTTTATTATCATCACCTTCATTATCTTCATCATCTTTATTTTTATCATTACCATCGCAATCATCATATTCATTATCTTCATCATCTTCGTTTTCATCATTACCATCGCCTTCATCATATTCATTATCTTCATTATCTTCATCATCTTCATTTTCATTATTACCATCGCCACCATCATCTTCATTATCATCGCCTTCATTATCTTATCTTCTTTGTTTTCATCATTACCATCGCCTTCATCACCTTCATTATCTTCATCATCTTCATTACCATCGCCATCATAATCTTTATTATCATCACCTTCATTATCTTCATCATCTTTATTTTTATCATTACCATCGCAATCATCATATTCATTATCTTCATCATCTTCGTTTTCATCATTACCATCGCCTTCATCATATTCATTATCTTCATTATCTTCATCATCTTCATTTTTATCATTACTATCGCCATCCCATCATCTTCATTATCATCACCTTCATTATCTTCATCATCTTTATTTTTATCATTACCATCGCAATCATCATATTCATTATCTTCATCATCTTCATTTTTATCATTACTATCGCCATCCCATCATCTTCATTATCATCACCTTCATTATCTTCATCATCTTCATTTTCATTATTACCATCGCCACCATCATCTTCATTATCATCGCTTTCATTATCTTATCTTCTTTGTTTTCATCATTACCATCGCCTTCATCACCTTCATTATCTTCATCATCTTCATTACCATCGCCATCATAATCTTTATTATCATCACCTTCATTATCTTCATCATCTTCATTTTCATCATTACCATCGCCGTCATCTTCATTATCTTCAGCATTTTCATCATCTTCATTTTCATCATTACCATCGCCTTCATCACATTCATTATCATCGCCTTCATTATCATCATCTTCATTATCATCGCCTTCATTATCATCTTCATTATCATCGTAGTCATCATCGCCTTCATTATCATCTTCATTTTCATCATATCATTCTTATTATCATTGTTAGGCTTACGATCATCTTCATTATTATTATATTCATTATCATCATCTTGATCATAATTTTCTTTTAGTCTCCATAATTGTTTTCTTCATTATCATCAATTCGCTATATCCTTCATTATCATAATTGGTATTGTTATCAACGTTATCGTTATCATCATGATCCTGGTTTTCTCCCGCTGTACCCTACACGGTATCCCACGCCACATTCTGTTGAACAAATTGACCTGGCGCGGTTGATAAAAACGCAGGAGGGCAGGGGCTCGAGGTGCAAGAAGCTTTGATTGACTCCGCCATTAATCTTCCACAGCCTTTGTGCTGCAGATCAATGCATTTCCCGTGTCAACGAACCGACGACATTCAGCGATAACCCGCTTGCCGTGTTGCCTGCAGAAAATGTCTCTTCTCTTACATGATCAACTCTCTTTTTTTTCTTTAAAGTTCATATTTCCACCTTGACCCACGCTATTAAGTTTGCAAAATGTATCGATAAATGAGATATCAAATTTATTGCCCAGATAAGGGCCAGCAGTCAAAGGTCACACACACAGTAACACGGATCATCAGCTGTAGTAGTCCCCTTGAGGTCTCGGTTCGAATCTGACCTATTAAATATTCCGATGTCTTTGTCAGAAATTAACGTGCACTATTCTTTACAGCCTGCAGTATTAAAGATAATATTTCACATATTACTGTATATCCAGATTATGTAAATTCGTTTATTAATAAATTAATTCTGTGTTTTACATTAATCATTCAGGCCTCACCAGTTGAAATTTATACAGGGTGTATGAAAAGTCTGGAACCATCTAAATATCTACCATATGCTTGATTTTCGATCACTATAGGTGTTACCAGTATTTGTAAGACCAAATGCTCTACCAGTGACACATTCCATTCTAGCCCTCAGCTACCTCAAAAGCCGCCATTTTGAATTCAACTTTGAAATTTTAAATTGAAAGGGGGTCATGTAGGTACTCAAAACCATGTGAAATTTTCTGAGAAAAACAATGGTGCAATCCGTTTAGAGATATCTCTAATCGTTTTCAAGTTACTTAAAGATAACTGTCATAATGACACAAACATTAGTTACTGCATCTATAGATATTTTGTAACATGATACAGTCCTAAGGAGGCTTTGGAAAAGGTATTTTTATGCAATTGTGGTAATGAACTTTCCCTGCTTTACTGTTTGGTTAATCTGTGACAGTTTCACTGCATTGTTGTGATTATTTAAAGCCCTCCTAAAACAAATTTCTTGATTTTCGTGATGACATTATCGAAAGAGGAAAGAATTGATATCATTCTTCATTCTGGTAGGTTAAGCCACAGAAATGTTGCAGCAGATTGAACGAACAGGTCCCTAGACATTGGATTGGTCGACATGGACCAGTAGAATGGCCGGTCAGATCTCCAGATTTAACATCCCTTGATTTTTTCTTTTTGGGGTTATATAAAGAGCTTGATATATGAAGAGAAAATTGAGAATGTGGATAGAACATTTTGTAGCATTTTCGGGGTTCAATGATACGGTTCTTTAAATCTTCCACATTCTCACATTTCATGTTAGCTGATTATTGCTGGTCGGTGATGAGGGATTTTCCCGAGGTATAGTATGATAGTCAAGTTAAAAGGAGAAGTCTGTAATAACAATTGAGGTTAGCCCAGCCGAATACGTATACGAAAATACATTTTTTTCTATTGATTTCTTTCTTATATTACAAGAAAAATAGACCATATCTGACAATTTTATTCAGAATGAAAAAATACATTGAATTCCAGTGTTTTCGTTTCCATAACAGAAAAAAAAGTTAAATTTTGTTGTCCAGAATCATCTTAATTTGTGTTAGTATGCTTGTATCAGTACATCAGTTATTCATAGATTTCAAAAAGGCGTATGACTCGGTTAAGAGAGAAGTTTTATATAATATTCTTATTGAATTTAGTATTCCCAAGAAACTAGTTCGATTAATTAAAATGTGTCTCTGTGAAACGTACAGCAGAGTCCGTATAGGTCAGTTTCTACCTGATGCTTTTCCAATTCACTGCGGGCTAAAGCAGGGAGATGCACTATCACCTTTACTTTTTAACTTTGCTCTAGAATATGCCATTAGGAAAGTTCAGGATAACAGAGAGGGTTTGGAAATGAACGGGTTACATCAGCTGCTTGTCAATGCGGATGACATGAATATGTTAGAAGAAAATCCACAAACGATTACGGAAAACACGGGAATTTTACTGGAAGCAAGTAAAGCGATAGGTTTAGAAGTAAATCCCAAAAAGACAAAGTATATGATTATGCCTCGTGACCAGAATATTGTACGAAATTGAACTATAAAAATTGGAGATTTATCCTTCGAAGAGGTGGAAAAATTCAAATACCTGGGAGCAACAGTAACAAATATAAATGATACTCAGGAGGAAATTAAACGCACAATAAATATGGGAAATGCCTGTTATTATTCGGTTGAGAAGCTTTTGTCATCCAGTCTGCTGTCAAAAAATCTGAAAGTTAGAATTTATAAAACAGTTATATTACCGGTTGAACTCTCACTTCGAGAGAGAGAGAGAGAAACAGAGATCCAGGGTGTTTGAGAATAAGTTTCATAGGAAAATATTTGGGGCTAAGAGGGATGAAGTTACAGGAGAATGGAGAAAGTTACACAACGCAGAACTGCACGCATTGTATTCTTCACCTGACATAATTAGGAACATTAAATTCAGACGTTTGCGATGGGCAGGGCATGTAGCACGTATGGGAGAATCCAGAAATGCGTATAGAGTGTTAGTTGGGAGGCCGGAGGGAAAAAGACCTTTGGGGAGGCCGAGACGTAGATGGGAGGATAATATTAAAATGGATTTGAGGGAGGTGGGATATGATGGTAGAGACTGGATTAATCTTGCTCAGGATAGGGACCAATGGCGGGCGTATGTGAGGGCGGCAATGAACCTCCGGGTTCCTTAAAAGCCAATAAGTAAGTAAGCTTGTATCAACAGTGTGAAAAGGTTTAAATGAAATAATTGGAAGTATGTAACACGAAGATAGGGCTAATGCTACATCATTTCTTCCTATTTACTACTGAATCGTATTTTGCTCGATCTGTGGACGCATTTTATACCCGTGGTAGGCGGACGTGTTAGAAAACACCAGCTGGTAAGATCTGCCTCTATTCTTCACAGCACAGGAACAGAATAAACCCAGTAGTGCCAACCTAAAGAGATGGGATTTCTTATGTATAAGGTCAATTTCTGAGAAGGCTGTGTAAATAACTCTGGGGAATATTTACAGCCCCGCTGGGGAGATTGCTTCTCTGAGAGCACCACTTCAAACCCGGCCGTTTCATTACAGAGATTGCGCTGGTGTAATAAAGGCGGGGCTCCTGTTTCAAAGAACGCAGCTCTATGCGTGTTCCAGCTGCTTTATGACGTGGTACAAACTTCACAGCGGTGCTACCTGAGTCAATAGAGCTTCTTAAAGGCTGCGGATTCTTCTTGCAGCTTTGGGAAGGGATTCGTATGTGATTTCCTAAGTGTGGAAAAATAGCTATAGGCATATAATGTGATGTAGTTTATCTGGTTGTGTGTTCACGTCAAGCAATGCGTCCCAGTGGAGGAATTTCGACAAAATTTGGTACTTCAATGGATAGTTCACATTTTGAGATGTTCATTGCCGCCCTCACATAAGCCCGCCATCGGTCCTTATCATGAGCAAAATTAATCCAGTCACTATTAACATATCCCACCTCCATCAAATACATTTTAATATTATCCTCCCATCTACGTCTCGGCCCCCCCCCCAAAAGTCTTTTTCCCTCCGGCCTCCCAACTAACACTCTATATGCATTTCTGGATTCGCCCATACGTGCTACATGCCCTGCCCATCTCAAACGTCTGGATTTGATGTTCCTAATTATGTCAGGTGAAGAATACAATGCGTGCAGTTCTGTGTTGTGTAACTTTCTTCATTCTCCTGTAACTTCATCCCTCTTAGCCCCAAATATTTTCCTAAGCACCTTATTGTCGAACACCCTTAATCTCTGTTCCTCTCTCAAAGTGACAGTCCAAGTTTCAGAACCATAAAGAACAACCGGTAATATAACTGTTTTATAAATTCTGACTTTCAGATTTTTTTACAGTAGACTGGATGATAAAAGCTTCTCAACCGAATAATAACAGGCATTTCCCATATTTATTCTGCGTTTAATTTCCTCCCGAGTATCATTTATATTTGTTACTGTTGCTCCAAGATATTGGAATTTTTCCACGTCTTCGAAGGATAAATTTCCAATTTTTATATTTCCATTTCGTACAATATTCTGGTCACGAGACATAATCATATACTTTGTTTTTTCGGGATTTACTTCCAAACCTGTCGCTTTACTTGCTTCAAGTAACATTCCCGCGTTTTCCCTAATCGTTTGTGGATTTTCTCCTAACATATTCACGTCATCCGCATAGACAAGCAGCTGATGTAACCCGTTCAATTCCAAACCCTCTCTGTTATCCTGGACTTTCCTAATGGCATACTCTAGAGCGAAGTTAAAAAGTAAAGGTGATAGTGCATCTCCTTGCTTTAGCCCACAGTGAATTTGATGATGATGATGATGATAATAATGATAATAAATATTCTAGTTTTTACTTTATATTTCTAGTAAGTTGGTGTTCGTTTAGTCAACTGTCCGAAGACAGTTTTGAAACTCATAAGTGACACCAATAAGGCATCACTCACGAGGGAACTAACCCAATAGATAAAGGGGTAGAGTGGCCACTTTCTTTCCCCCTCCACTGCATACATCGTTTACTAGCTACGTATTACACTAGTCAGACTTCAGATGCATACAAACAATTGTTCTTCCTCTGACACATATCGTCAAGTGAGATGTACTGCCTAATAATAGATGTACATATCAGCCAGAACCTCAAACAGATGTGTTTAAGATATTAAAAGCGTAAATTTTAAACCTAAATAGGGCTTAAGGATATGGAGAAGACAAGATAACTTTTGAATGGTGGAAGGTATATGTCCCGACACTCTAGCACTCCAGTGTCTCTTTGGCTAGAGCTGTTTCGAAGCGGTCCCCCCGGAGAGCCAAGATCTTCTCACAGAGGCGCTTCCACGCATACATCATCCGCGCTCACATGTTTGGCCCCGGTTCAGTCGTATTATTACCCTGTCGTGGTGACACACATTCCCACAGCGTTGCTACGGCAACGGCATCCACGCACAAATCAACAAGTCCCTGCTCTTGTGTCCTTGTTGCAGAATCACTCCGAATACTTTTACTAAACGAAATGGGAAACATTCTATCATTAATTACTTACTTACTTACTTACTTACTGGCTTTTAAGGAACCCGGAGGTTCATTGCCGCCCTCACGTAAGCCCGCCATCGGTCCCTATCCTGAGCAAGATTAATCCAGTCTCTACCATCATATCCCACCTCCCACAAATCCATTTTAATATTATCTTCCCATCTACGTCTCGGCCTCCCCAAAGGTCTTTTTCCCTCCGGCCTCCCAACTAACACTCTATATGCATGTCTGGATTCGTCCATGCGTGCTAAATGCCCTGCCCATCTCAAACGTCTGGATTTAATGTTCCTAATTATGTCAGGTGAAGAATACAATGCGTGCAGTTCTGTGTTGTGTAACTTTCTCCATTCTCCTGTAACTTCATCCCTCTTAGCCCCAAATATTTTCCTAAGCACCTTATTCTCAAACACCCTTATCCTATGTTCCTCTCTCGAAGTGAGAGTCCAAGTTTCACAACCATACAGAACAACCGGTAATATAACTGTTTTATAAATTCTAACTTTCTGTTTTTTAAAGCAAACTGGATGACAAAAACTTTTCAACCGAATAATAGCAGGCATACTTATTGATATAACGAAGTAAATACTTACTTGTATTCATATATTTTAAAGTACAGATTAAACTCAGTAAGTAATAATAAATACCAGTACCTTCTTAAATATACACTACTTATTAATAAATGGTAGTGCATACTGAAGTGTCTTTCCATTAGAATGGGAGTATCTGCTTGAAAACTAGAAACAACAGTTATTCCCGTCACTTGTGTCATACAATAGACGCAATGTGTAGCCCTTAATACTCAGTCTTGTTACAACCCACATTCAGTTGTCGTTCTTGAGTATCTCCACGCCTACATATCTCTCACAAAGCTAGACCAATAGCGACCAAAGATAATCTTGACGGTAACTTCCCATCTGCTTCGTGATTGGCTACAACGATATAAACTTATAAGACCGTGTTTTGCTTCCAGACTTTTAAGTATGTGTGACATCTATCAGCCAATCACAATGCTGTGATTGAAGATCAGGAATCCAATTGAATACAGGGTGAACCTCCTGTCGTATTTCCGGCCATTTTCTGGCTCCATTAAAAGTTAACAAGAAACCCAGAAGTGCCAGAAATAGCGTTTCATAACACAGAATGTTATTTCCGTGATCTTGAATCGGTGTACTGGAATATCGGTTAAACTAGCGCTGAAGTAGTTCCCTTCCTACCACGCTTATGCACCTTGAACTGTCTTAGCAGCCATACCAACATAACTTTGGTAACATAACGAAAGTTTCACGCTAGTACATATTCATGGTTTTCCTTACATATACGAATCTGTGACAGATTAGATAAGAATATAACTAGTAAGTAGAGGAAATATGACGTCAGCCTCACTCCACTTCTATTGGAGATGATCGACTTCTGCGTAGAGTTCTCTGGCCGTTAAAGGTCCATCAGTGGCGGCATGTAATTTTCAAAAAGGATTATAATAAATTCAATGTTTTTGTAATGCATTATCTCGTTTCAAGGTTTACAATTATGCTAGATTTCCTGTCGGTAGTTTCTTTGAGATTTCTTTGCACCTAACCTGCTTTAGATTTTCGAGAACTTTCCTCATAACATCACCTACGGAAACATAAATTTATAGCATTTAAGTAATGAACCTTGAAAGTCACCATTAATTTTAATTCAAAATGAACTCAACGAGTGACGTCCTTAATTTAACAGTATACTTACTTACTGCCTTTTAAGGAACCCGGAGGTTCATTGCCGCCCTTACATAAGCCCGCCATCGGTCCCTATCCTGAGCAAAATTAATCCATACTCTATCATCATATCCCACCTCCCTCAAATCCATTTTAATATTATCTTCCCATCTACGTCTCGGCCTCCCCAAAGGTCTTTTTCCCCTCCGGCCTCCCAACTAACACACTATATGCATTTCTGGATTCGCCCATACGTGCTACATGCCCTGCCCATCTCAAACGTCTGGATTTAATGTTCCTAATTATGTCAGGTGAAGAATACAATGCGTACAGTTCTCTGTTGTGTAACTTTCTCCGTTCACCTGTAACTTCATCCCTCTTAGCCCCAAATATTTTCCTAAGCACCTTATTCTCAAACACCCTTAACCTATGTTCCTCTCTCGAAGTGAGAGTCCAAGTTTCACAACCATATAGAACAACCGGTAATATAACTGTTTTATAAATTCTAACCTTCAGATTTTTTGACAGCAGACTGGATGACAAAAGCTTCTCAACCGAATAATAACAGGCATTTCCCATATTTATTCTGCGTTTAATTTCCTCCCGAGTGTCATTTACATTTGTTACTGTTGCTCCAAGATATTTGACTTTCTCCACCTCTTCGAAAGATAAATTTCCAATTTTTATAACATTCTATCATTTGTAAATTATTTAATTGTGGGTTTTTTTTTTCGCAGAATTTTAATAAGCCCAAATATTAAAAATTTGTACGAAATAGTGTTTCATAGACAGCAGGGTAGCGTGACAACTTCGCTTGCCTCCAAACCCAACGATTGCGAGTTCATGTCCAACAGGTGATGGAATTATATATTGAAAAAATATTTTTCTGGCTTCCACGATGTAAGGTAGTGACATCTTGGGTCTCGTATGTTAGATTATTTTCAGTCACAGTTCTGCCCAATGACAGGTCTTTCACTGCAAACCCAGCATTCTACAATCTTTCCTATTTTATGCCTTCCTCTTAGTCTCCGCATATGATCCATATATCTTAATGTCGTCTATCATCTGATATCTTCTTCTGCCCCGAACACTTCTCCCGTTCACCATTCCTTCCAGTGCATCCTTTAGTAGGCAGTTTCTTCTCAGCCAGTGACCCAACCAATTCCTTTTCCTCTTCCTGATCAGATTCAGCATCATTCTTTCTTCAGCCACTCATTCCAACACAGCTTCATTTCTTATTCTGTCTGTCCACTTCACACGTTCAATTCTTCTCCATATCCACATTTCAAATGTTTATAGTCGCTTCTCTTCACTTTGTCGTAATGTCCATGTTTCTGTCCCATACAATGCCTCACTCCACACAAAGCACTTCACTAGTCTCTTCCTTAGTTGCTAGTCCATACAGTGTGTATAAGGTTTATGAAGGTCTAATCTAATTTTCATTTAAGTCTGCAGACCCTTGGAAGTTATATTACCGTTTGTTCTTTATGGTTGTGAAACTTGGACTCTCACTTTGAGAGAGGAACAGTGGTTAAGGGTATTTGAGAATAAGGTGCTTAGGGAAATATTTGGGGGTAAGAGGTATGTAGTTACAGGAGAATGGAGAAAGTTACACAACGCAGAACTGCACGCATTGTATTCTTCACCTGACATAATTAGGAACATTAAATGCAGATGTTTGAGATGGGCAGGGCATGTAGCACGTATGGCCGAATCCAGGAATGGATATAGAGTGTTAGTTGAGAGGCCGGAGGGAAAAAGACCTTTGGAGAGGCAGAGACGTAGATGGGAAGATAATATTAAAATGCGTTTGAGGGAGGTGGGATATGATGATAGAGAATGGATTAATCTTGCTCAGGATAGGGACCAATGGCGGGCTTATGTGAGGGCGGCAATGAACCTCCGTGTTCCTTAAAAGCCAGTAAGCAAGTATTTCAAAGTACAGATTATACTCAGTAAGTAATATTAAATACCAGTACCTTCTTAAATATACACTACTTATTAATAAATGGTAGTGCATACTGAAGTGTCCTTCCATTGGAATGGGAGTATCTGCTTAAAAACTAGAAACAAAAACAGTTAGACCCACTAATTGTGTTATCCAATAGACGCAGACTTGTTACAACCCACATTCAGTTGTCGTTCTTGAGTATCTCCACGCCTACATATCTCTCACAAATCTAGACCAATAGTGTCCAATGACATTCTTGATAGTATCTTCCCATCTGCATTGTGATTGGCTACAACGACATATACTTATATGAGCGTGTTAGCTTCGAGATTTTTAAGTATGTGTGACATCTATCAGCCAATCACAATGCTGTGATTGAAGATCAGGAATCCAATTGAATACATGTTGAACCTCCTGTCGTATTTCCGGCCATTTTCTGGCTCCCTTAAAAGTTAACAAGAAACCCAGCGGTATCAGAAGTAGCGTTTCGTGACACGGAATGTTATTTTCGTGATACTGAATCGGTGAGCTGGAATTTCTGTTAAACTAGTGCTGAAGTAGTTCCCTTCCTTTCACACTTATGTCCCTTGAACTGCCTTACCAGTCATACCAATAAAACTTTGGTAACATTACAAAAGTTTCACGCTGATGGACACTCATGCCATGCCACTCTTCAGATCACAAAGAATGCATTTTTTTGTGTAAACCAGAAAATAAAAACTTTATCTTTATAGTTTGGTGTATAGTAGTCTATGCAAATATTTTATCTATATAGGCCAATATACCTTTTGATTTACAGTTCAAGAGAAAAAAAAAAATATATATATATATAATTTGAACTGGTAATGGAAATTACGGGAAAACGGCTGAACGGATTTTAATAAATGGCCCCTCATTTTGAAACTTGGAATCCAAAGTTTTTCAGAAAAATAGTAGTTTTCAGTGAAATGTCAATTTTCCTACATCATTTTCCTTTTTTCCAAAATCCATATTTCGTCAGTTTTGAGAACTAATTAATTGCATTTCAGAATAAAACAAAACACACACTACAATAAACACTAGACTATTACACGGTCATGACCTACAGGATTGCTGACAGAGTTCAGATGGCTCAGATTCTTTCACATCATAATGCCAATATGTCGATCTTCATTTGTGTAATTTTTTGATAACGTATAAAAATAATTTACAGGTCTCATTGTCTGGTCTGTAGTTTTCCGAGTACAGCTGTGAATTGGATAGTAAGAACTACAAAACTGAAGAATGTTTGATGACATTATTACTATTAAAAATGAAACATTATTATAGTTGATGCAACACATAATGCTATATTGATGATACAAAAGTGAAACCTTTTGGGGCTTTAAGTAGACTCAGAGAAAGAATATTTTATATTAGATCTTCATTTCTATAATTTACTGAGTAACGGCTATATATATGTTACTGAAAACTATAAAACTTACATAAGGTAAAAATATTGTTATTAAAAACGAAATACTTTTATAGTTATTAATCAAGTAGTGTGGGTCTTTTTCATACTATATGTAATGGCAGTGTAGTGATATAGATATTTGTGTGTCTGATTCTCTAATTTTCCTTGGTAGTAATTGAGTCTTTAAACTACATCAAAATTAATTTCATATTTCTTTGGTTTAATCGATTAGATTTTGTGATCGCTGCCAAGCATATTTTGTTGTAGGGAAAATAGCATGCCATTCCACTTCTTGCTACCGTTAAGAGTAAGTTTATTTCTCGCAACCAGCAACGAATGAAACACTGAAGCTGCTAACAATTTACGATGGACAATTTTATTTAGGGCGCATATAAGATTCTACAACTCTTACATATCATTCGCCTCATTTTCCGCATCTCAGCAATAGATTCCTCACACCAGCCTATATTACAGAAAATATACGGGATAACATTCATTGTTACGCAAATTAATCCAGCAGTATTTGGTAGATCAGTATTGTCTGGAAGAAGCGCAAAAATTACAATTCCTAAGAAAAGACCAAAAGGTATTACTTACTGATAAAATAAGAGGCCTACAAGATTTTGTAGTCTCTTGATCACCTCAGCAAGATCTCTTAGTGGGAAAAAGTGATTCTGCCCTCTACATTTCAGGTAGTTCACGAAACATGCAGCAGCTATACCCTGAAAAATGTTTATTTGAACTTCTTGTGAACTTAGTTTGCAGTATTTGCTGCACAAGCCACTAGTAAAATATAAACTTGAGTGTGATAAAGAAACGGTATAGCTCTAAAACGCGTGACGTGTGTACGTAATAAGAAAGTATGTGTCATATTCGTAATGCAACTTTTTAATACATTGCTACAATGGAAATATAAAATACTGAATCCGCGTTTGAAAGCATATTGCATTATTTTGTACTCAGTGCTCAACTGTTTTGAAAGCGATAGTGTTGTGTTCGTGACCATGGCAACACCAGTCGCCTGCTGACGTTTTGCACATTGTGGGCCTAGAGATCCGTGTGTGTTGGCACAAGAGATCGGTGCGAGAACTGACTGGAACCTTTCCCAGCATGTTGAGGACTTGTTGGTTGGTAGGATGGCGTTAAAATTAACCCAATGTCGTCACCCTTCATTATCAGACACCTCGGGAGCCTTCCCGTGCACTCTGGACCTTTTCAATTTCCATTATACGTCATAAAGTGAAAGCGTTGTCACCCTACAAAAAATCTATCTCCAAGTATTTGATTATACAGGGACATCATTTTATTTTAATTCAATTTTTATTGTACCTGAGTTTTTGAATGTACTTCACTCCCACCCCTTCTACTAATGAAGTTCCAACTCCACACAGAACCAAGACCGCAGATAGTAAGCAGTACTGAGTTACTGAGTATAGTACGTTCCAGAAATATGTTCGCGTTTTCCAGTGACGAAAGAGCTTTCAATATTGAATCATATTTTCGCACAGGTACTGTCCGTTTGCCTACGTCGCATCCCGATTCCCCCCCCCCCTGCTTCTGCTCGCCCCTCTGTAAAAGCTGGGCTGTCTTAACTCTTTTCTGAAAACATTAATTTCTCTTAGGAATTGGAAGTTTACGTAATATTATACAGCTGTTTAATTTAACTTAAATATAAGGGCCACGTTAAGTAATTAACTGTCACGTGATTTCCTCCCTTTCTACAATCCTGCGGCATAACCACTTGGACGGACAGTAGATAATTTTATATTTTCGGGTCGGGCAGAAGTGAAGATTGAATTTACAGTACGTAGAGTAGGTACAGAATTATTTCAACATGAGTTACTAGTACGAAGGACGAAACTGGCAATTGGAATTAGATGCAATAGTCTATAGTGCGATAATATGCACATTAGAACTGAAGCCTGTATCGAAATGAACGGCCACCATTTTCAAAATTGTGTTTAACTATTCATATTATGATTATTTTTCAATTTAACTTCTTTCTCTATATTGTACGCTAATGTGATGTATACAGTATAATATACACCGCATAATGAATACGTTCGCATGGATAACTCACTTCGTGAGTAAAAACACTTATTCTTAATACAGTACTGTACTTTGATTAAAGAAAAACCTAATGAAAATTATCAAACTCAAAATCGCGATATTTCCTAGTTTACGTAAATGGATGAACTACTTTTCTTCCTTCCTATACCTAGTAGAGTGATTTGTGTTTTACGCCATTATCATCGAACTCCAGTCTTGGAGGGGGGAGCAAGCGGTGTTTCCGGTTCTCTAAAGGTATAGACAGGTTAATATTAAAAATGTTAGTAAAAATAAAATGATGTCCCTGTATAAGAAGGCATTTCTCCTGAACTGTTGGACGTATTTTGTTTGTATTCAGAATTTGTGTATTAATGTATTGATGTAACATAGCTATAAAATGTAGATTTTTTAGAAAGTGAAAACTCAGCGGTGTTGCGGTTAGCACTCCTGCCTAGTATTGGGGAGGTCAGGAGTTCGATTTCGATGGCTGATTATCCTCATTTCTCTATTCTGAAGTCTCACGAGACAAATGCATGGATAGACCTACTGCTAATTACAAAAACAACACTACCCCTTTCATAACCAAACCTATAACCCTTAATCATAACGTACCAACTGTATAATATCATCTACTACGACAAACCAGGCACTAAAATGGCGGAAGATAAGCGAGGTAGTTATGGTAACTGCAAGAAATACACGGAAGGACCAAGTACTAAGCTGAAAAAGACCCTATTTAAATCGTTAATAGCTTTTAACGTATACCCTATTTTTCTTGCAATATTTAAGGGGAGAAGGTAGTGAAATTTTTATTTTTTTTTTAATGTCTTTGGAAGGTCCATGGGGCTGTGTGAACCATGGGACATTCTGAAATGTATGACAAGGTAAAGAATCTTGCTTTCTCCTGATTCCGGTGATTCAGGGCTACAATACGAACTTTCGCTCACCCACCACAAGCAAAAATTTCTTGGCTTAAAAATCGATAATGTGTTAAATCGGAAAAATCATATTAAAGAAATTACACCCAAACTAAATTCAGCTTGTTTTGCTATTGGATCTATGCAAGATATAGTAAATATCAATACCTTAAAAGCAATATACTTTGTGCGAGATCGTGCGTATTTGCTTGTTTTCCGCACAGAACCAATACGCGGTAAGTGTGAAATACCACATTCAGTATTCCCAACGTAACACACATAACAATTTCCCTCTTCTTACCGCTTAAGCGCGACATTCATTTTACTGCTTTAGGCTTTTAACATATTATTTTTAGAGACGTTTAACATAGTAATAATTATAAATTGGAAACTTACCACTGCAATTTCACCTAAATTGCAAAGTTAATTATTGTTTTTAAATACAGTATTTGCAAAAATTAAGTAAAGTCTACTACTCCACGAAACTTATTGCATTCCTGATACAAGTAACATTAAGGAAGCCGTGAAAAAATCAACAAGATTCCAGATGCCGATGTTATTACTGCAATATGTAATGTAAATAATATTGTTAAAATATTAAAATGAAAAATAAATCATTACATAACCTTACCGTTTGTTCTAAGTTCGCATTTATAGACTGGGGGGGGGGGAAGACAGACGTATATCACGGCCTGCTGGAGTATAGTAAACACAGAAAACATTTTATAGCAACAATGTTGAAGAGAGATATTTTGGTTTTCCGAAGTTGGCGTCATTAAACAGAAACCAAGATGGAGATTTCATTGCAACTAATTAGAAATTCGTCTTTCAGGTATGTAATAAACGATCTTCGCACAAAATAATGTACGATACACGAGCGGTATGTTTGTTTTCATGTTCTCGGAAATAAAAAAAGCTCAACTACGTTTCGCTTTTTCAAACTTTTCCTCGAACATGAAAACGTCAACATACCGCTCTTGTAACGTATATTACTATTGCATACTTCCACTTCATAATGAGTTTTGGAATAATATTCTGGGGAAATTCCACAGGTAGTAACAATATATTTCTATTACAAAAAAGAGTAATTAGAATAATAGTAGGTGCCAAATCTAGGAAATCGTGTAGGACTATTTTCAAAAAACTACAAATAATGCCCATGGCTTGTCAGTATATCTTTTCATTAATAATCTTCCTCGTATGTAATCGTGAAAACTTTGTAACTAATTCAACAGTTCATAGCATAAATACACGTCAAAAAATGACTTTCATACTCCATCGGCGAGTCTATCGTGCTATCAAAAAGGAGTGCGTTATATGGCAGTAAAAATTTTTAATAGCCTCCCTATCGATATAAAAAATGAAACTCAAAACATAAGATTATTTAGGGCCAAATTAAAGAAGTACGTAATTTCTCACGCCTTCTATTCTGTAGGTGAATTCATGACATTCAATATCGCTTCATGAAATTGATACTAAAACTTTGTGTTATACTAGTAGACTATATTGTAAACCTCGTTTGTATATATTTCATCTAGACTGTGACTATAAATTAAGACTTTATAATAGTATTACGTTTTTTTACTTGTTCCATATTCTAGCTGTAAGCATGTATGAATACCATGGAATGTTAATAAGTACAATACAATAACCCAGGCTCCTTCAGATGCTAGTCTGCCACTACATTGTCTGGCATGTGATTTCCAAAACTTGGAATCCGTTGAAATGGTCGCAACACACTGCAACTAAAATTTGTAATTTTTGCTGTAAACAGGCTTTACTTACGTGGTAGTACTCGTATTTTGTAAGAGCGGCAGTGTTTTGTTTAGCTTGGACTGCACGTCGTGCTGGTAGCCAAGGCGACGAATTGTGCCGGGATGCTCTTCTGTTTATCTTGTCACATACATCACAGCTGGCGTGTGCACTCCATTACACACCACTATGTATTCAATGTAAATATCCTGTCACCTACATATTGAGTCAATCATTCCAATGGACTTCCTGCTGACAGTTCAAAATCGATCCCCGTCATTGTCCCACCGCAGGCTCCGATGTGCTGTGCCTCGCCATTGCAGCAGAGGGCAAACTATAATTTATTATTATTTTTATTATTCTCTCTCTCTACTTTGGTTAAAATTTTAACGATTCTAGAAACAAATCAAATAGCCTGGGTTCGTTTCTCGGAGTGGAATTTGAAGCATTTCTTCGGTAGGACTCCTCCCAACTATGGGCTATAAGGAAGGTCGAGTTGGTGATATCAATTATTAATTAGGATTTATAGAGAGGGATGGAGATCATCTTGTGAGTAATGCTTGAAGATTAGAATGAATGTTGCATAGATTAATGTTTTTCGTTGTGATTAAGATGTTGCAGTGGTGACGTCATGCCATCAAGTGAATTGCGCATCCAGTAAATACAGATACCGTGCTATGTAGCTAAACTGGACAAGACATTAAAAGAAAACAAGAAAGAAAGAGAAAAGAAAAATTGAGAAGGAAGGAAAGAAAGACAGAAAGAAGTAAAATAAAAAGAAGCAAGGAAAAAAGAAAGAGAGAAAAGAGAAAGAAAGAAGGAAGTACAGTAAGAAAGAAGTAAACAAAGAAAAGGAAAAAAAAAATATAGAAAGGATTAAAAGAAGAAAGGAAGAAAGAAATGAAAGAAAAAGGAACGAAAGGAAGAAAGAAAGATAGAAATAAATAAAAGGAAAAGAAAGAAGGAAGAAATGAAAGTAAGGAAGAAAAGAAAGAAAAGAAAAAGACAGAAAGAAAAGAAAAAAGAAGGAAGATCAGTAAGAAAGAAGTAAATAATAAAAGGAAAAATAAGGAAAAAATTAAAAGATGAAAAAAGGAAGAAAGAAATGAAAGAAAACGAAAGAAGGAAGAAATGGAAGAAGATAAGGAAGAAAACAACGAAAAGGAAAATGAAAGGATAGTAAGAAGGAAGTAAATAGAGAAAAGGAGAAATAATAAAGAAGAAAAGAAAAAAGGAAGGAAAGAAAGGAAGGAAGGAAGAAAGAAAGATAGAAATAAATAAAAGGAAAAGAAGGAAGGAATAAATGAAAGAAAGATAAGAAAAAGAAAGTATGAAAGAAAGAAAGGAAAGGAAAGAAGAAGGAAAGAATAGAAAAGAAAAGTAAAGAAAGAAAATATAAAGACAGAAAGAAAGAAATAAGAAAAGAAAAAAGACAGGAAGAAAGAGAGAAAGATAGAAATAAATAAAAGAAAAAGAAAGAAGGAAGAAATGAAAGAAAATAAGGAAGAAAAGAAAAAGAAAGTATGAAAGAAAGAAAGATAAATAGGAATGTAAGAAACGGAAAAGAAAGAAGAACAGTAAGAAAGAAGTAAATAAATAAAAGGAAAAACAATAAGAAAAGAATTAAAAAAGAAGAGTTGAAGAAGGAAATAAAATAAAAAGAAAGGACAGAAAGGAAGAAAAAGAAAGAAATAAATAAAAGGTAAAGAAAGAAAGAAGAAATGAAAGAAAATAAGGAAGGAAAGAAAGGAAAGAAAAAGAATGTAGGAAAGAAAGAAAATGAAAAGGAGTGAAAGGCAAGAAAAAGAAAGAAGGAAGGAAAGAAAGAACAGATAAACTGAGTAGGAAGGAAAGAAATAAATAAAAGAAAAAGAAGGAAGGAAGGAAGATAGGAAAAGAAGGTAGGAAAGAAAGAAAGAATTGAAAGTAGAAAGTATGAAAAAAAGAGAGGGAAGGAAAAAGAAGAAAAGAAAGAAAAGATATAGAAAGAAAGAAATAAGAAAAGAAAAAAGAAAGGAAAAACGAAAGATAGAAAAAAGGAAAGATAAAACGTAAGAGAAAATTGAAAAATGGAAGATGGTTATAAAAAAGTGAGAGAGAATTCATGGAATCCCTATAATTGCGTGAAACGTTTATGCTTTTCGTGATTGTTATTGTGAGCATTGTTGGGATTGTAAGGATGTTTGGGATTTGAAATAAAAGTTTGATATTTCTTTTCATTTCTGTCTTCATACTCCCCGCATTTAAATTTAACAAGGCTTCTCGTTAACTACTTCATAATCGCTTTCCTCATTTCAGGAGGCCTAGTCTGCAGACAACAATGCAAATATATGACGACAATGACTTTTGAAGTTGTAATGAATAATAATAACAATAATAATATAAGTTACTATTTTTAGTCTGTTATTATTATTATTATTATTATTATTATTATTATTATTATTATTATTATTATTATTATTATTATTATTATTATTATTAGATGGAATATGAATGAATATGTCGCATTGCTTTATTCAGTAGAAACCTTGTCTGATGTTACCGTGATGGAATTCGAACTGGGACCCTTTCCGAAGACAAATTGCCAGCTGTATTGAGTGATCATTGTTCCCGCCTTCTGAAGCATTAATTCTATATTTCTCAAGGGATCTACTTGATTTTGTTTTGGTTCAGAAACCATTGGATTGGTTTTAGAACACAGAGCATGGTACAAGAAATATTAGAGTTTAACGCACCATTTATCACAACGACTCTCAATGTGACAGCAATTTCATGTGAGGTATTTATCATCTCTTGCCGCTTCGCTGCTGTTCCTGTTGCCATAGTTACAGTCTCGCAGGCTTTTGTTCTAGCTGTCCATAAAGATAGCGGCAAACATAACATTGTTTTACAAGAACTAACATCTCCCTACTTTGTAACAACCCTCATATGGGAAACTATCTTTAAGCGCATTATTATTATTATTATTATTATTATTATTATTATTATTATTATTATTATTATTATTATTATTTGATGCAGGTCTACGTTCTACTTTTCATGAATTTCATTGGTCTACATTCACTGTATCCATTTGCTGATTGTCCATAAGATATTTCTGAGAAGAATATCCCGACAATTTGCTGTTATCAACAGTAATCTCACTAGAGGTTTTGATTTATCTAGAGAAAATCAAAACTCGAGTGGGATTTAATTGACTATTACACGATTAGAAGAAAGTATATAAAGATTAGAAGTAACGAAGTACTCCAATACAATAAAATATTAATTGACTTACGAAAATACAACTGTCTTCAAATGTATTAAGGTACCATCTCAACATTACAAATATTACGCTAGATGCATGCTAGATGGCAGTAGTGAGCAATGCCTTTTCGTCGAGAATTTCTCGATCTATTATACACGATGGCAATGTTACTAGTCAAGAAGGCTTTGTTGATTCAGTTTCATTTTTATTAATATGCAACATTCCACTTCAATCATCCGAATCCCAGTAATCAACGTCACTTGACAGATGATTTTCAATAAATCTTAATATTAATCAATCTCTGATACGTGACTATCCATAATATCATATAGCAGAAGCTATAACATAACCTAACTAATATACACAAGTGTTAGGAAAGTTTTAATTAACGACGATGACAAAAAAAATAAACATGAATAATTTTAAAAGGAATAATTATTGAATGTACAATTTTCAAATTTGAATGTGGTTGGTGGTTCAATTGATGTTATATTGGACGTGTGCATAATAGAAGTGGAACTCGTTGATTTAGGCCTACATGGTGCATTCAACTTATTCAGGATTTCCGAATGGTGCTCTTCATTTATTTGTAAATAGGATTTCAGAAGATGCATAGCTATTATCAGTGATCTTTATTAATTCTTGTTCTTGAATGCCAATGCGAGTCATATTTGAAACTGCTGTGCATCGACTGGAGTGGTTTGTAATTATATATATATATATATATATTTTTTTTTTTTGACGTCCAGACCAGCGCAGTTTCAAATGTTGGCAAACAAAGAAACAAATGCTAGGGACGCGATAAAATTAAACAAATGCTAGGGACGCGATAAAATTAAACAAATGCTAGGGACGCGATAAAATTAAACAAATGCTAGGGACGCGATAAAATTAAACAAATGCTAGGGACGCGATAAAATTAAACAAATGCTAGGGACGGGATAAAATTAAACAAATACTACGGACGCGATAAAATTAAACAAATGCTAGGGACGCGATGAAATTAAACAAATACTAGAGACGCGATAAAATTAAACAAATACTAGGGACGCGATAAAATTAAACAAATGCTAGGGACGCGATAAAATTAAACAAATACTAGGGACGCGATAAAATTAAACAAATACTAGGGACGCGATAAAATTTAACAAATACTAGGGACGCGATGAAATTAAATAAATACTAGGGACGCGATAAAATTAAACAAATACTAGGGACGCGATAAAATTAAACAAATACTAGGGACGCGATAAAATTAAACAAATGCTAGGGACGCGATAAAATTAAACAAATGCTAGGGACGGGATAAAATTAAACAAATGCTAGGCACGCGATAAAATTAAACAAATGCTAGGGACGCGATGAAATTAAACAAATACTGGGGACGCGATAAAATTAAACAAATACTAGGGACGCGATAAAATTAAACAAATACTAGGGACGCGATGAAATTAAACAACTTCTAGGGACACGATAAAATTAAACAAATGCTAGGGACGCGATAAAATTAAACAAATGCTAGAGACGCGATAAAATTAAACAAATGCTAGGGACGCGATAAAATGAAACAAATGCTAGGGACGCGATGAAATTAAACAAATGCTAGGGACGCGATAAAATTAAACAAATGCTAGGGACGCGATAAAATTAAACAAATGCTAGGGACGGGATAAAATTAAACAAATACTAGGGACGCGATAAAATTAAACAAATGCTAGGGACGCGATAAAATTAAACAAATGCTAGGGACGGGATAAAATTAAAAAAATACTAGGGACGCGATAAAATTAACCAAATACTAGGGACGCGATAAAATTAAACAAATACTAGGGACGCGATAAAATTAACCAAATACTAGGGACGCGATAAAATTAAACAAATACTAGGGACGCGATAAAATTAAACAAATACTAGGGACGCGATAAAATTAAACAAATACTAGGGACGCGATAAAATTAAACAAATACTAGGGACGGGATAAAATTAAACGAATACTAGGGACGCGATAAAATTAAACAAATGCTAGGGACGCGATAAAATTAAACAAATGCTAGGGACGGGATAAAATTAAACAAATACTAGGGACGCGATAAAATTAAACAAATGCTAGGGACGCGATAAAATTAAACAAATGCTAGGGACGGGATAAAATTAAAAAAATACTAGGGACGCGATAAAATTAACCAAATACTAGGGACGCGATAAAATTAAACAAATACTAGGGACGCGATAAAATTAAACAAATACTAGGGACGCGATAAAATTAAACAAATACTAGGGACGGGATAAAATTAAACGAATACTAGGGACGCGATAAAATTAAACAAATGCTAGGGACGCGATAAAATTAAACAAATGCTAGGGACGCGATAAAATTAAACAAATGCTAGGGACGCGATAAAATTAAACAAATGCTAGGGAGCGATAAAATTGTGCGATAAGCAGCCATGATTGTTTGAAATACGTCCGTTCGTACCGTTTTATTGGTCAAAAGTAGTGTGACGTAGTAAGAGTGTAATAGTCATCATAATCATCTAGATTATTACTTTAACAGTCAATTAAATGTCTTGCTGTCAAAACAACGCCAGTCAAATTTCTGTATTGTCTATCCAAGGCTTACTGAATTCTTCGTTGTAGACTCGAAAACTGCTAAATACAAATTCTATAATAACAAGGTATTCATGCTACATACATTTTTGTAATTCAAAACCTACAAAATTGTGTGGCATAAATACAAGCTATCCATATCTTACTAAATGTCTTATTGTAAATTCAAAATTTACAAAATCTTTAGCATAAAAGAAAGTTATTAATATCTTAGTAAACATATTGTTGTAAATTCAAGGACTACTAAATTCTTTGGTACAATTATGCAAAGCATCCACACCGTCTAGGATAACAATCACGACGCTCAATACGTAGTAAATATGCATTTATAGATAGTTGCTAACCACTAGGATCGCTAATATCGCCTCATTACAAACAATGCGAAATAGTACCGGCACAGTCTATTATTTCTAGCACCCTCACAACTCAAGCTTCGCGACTGTATATACTAGACTGTAGTATTCGTATGTTAGTGAATAGGCCTATATTGCTGTGAATCCAAGACCTAATACAAAGAGCTATTATTATTTGAATTCTAAACGTCTAATAGAAAAATAGATGTCTCAATGAAACGTACAGCAGAGTCCGTATAGGTCAGTTTCTGTCAGATGCTTTTCCAATTCACTGTGGGCTAAAGCAAGGAGATGCAATATCACCTTTACTTTTTAACTTTGCTCTAGAGTATGCCATTAGGAAAGTCCAGGATAACAGAGAGGGTTTGGAATTGAACGGGTTACATCAGCTGCTTGTCTATGCGGATGACGTGAATATGTTAGGAGAAAATCCACAAACGATTAGGGAAAACATGGAAATTTTACTGGAAGCAAGTAAAGAGATAGGTTTGGAAGTAAATCCCGATAAGACAAAGTATATGATTATGTCTCGTGACCAGAATATTGTACGAAATGAAAATAAAAAAAATTGAGATTTATCCTTCGAAGAGGTGGAAAAATTCAAATATCTTGGAGCAACAGTAACAAATATAAATGATACTCAGGAGGAAATTAAACGCAGAATAAATATGGGACATGCCTGTTATTATTCGGTTGAGAAGCTTTTATCATCCAGTCTGCTGTAAAAAAACCGGAAATTTAGAATTTATGAAACAGTTATATTACCGGTTGTTCTTTATGGTTGTGAAACTTGGACTCTCACTTTGAGAGAGGAACATAGGTTAAGGGTGTTTGAGAATAAGGTTCTTAGGAAAATATTTGGGGCTAAGAGGGATGAAATTACAGGAGAATGGAGAAAGTTACACAACACAGAACTGCACGCATTGTATTCTTCACCTAACATAATTAGGAACATAAAATCCAGACGTTTGAGATGGGTAGGACATGTAGCACGTATGGGCGAATTCAGAAATGCATATAGAGTATTAGTTGGGAGACCGAAGGAAGAAAGATCTTTGGGAAAGCCGAGACGTAGATGGGAGGATAATATTAAAATGAATTTGAGGGAGGTGGGATATGATGATAGAGACTGAATTCATCTTGCTCAGGATAGGGACCGATGGCGGGCTTATGTGAGGGCGGCAATGAACCTCCGGGTTACTTAAAAGCCATTTAAAGTAAGTAAGTAACGTCTAATAACACTTCATGTGAACTCACAGCCTACAGAAACCTTTTTTACGACTCCAAAACATACTATTGAATGTCAAGGACTATCCAAATAATTTACATTGAGTCAACTGCCTTACTAAATTGCTAGCGTCTTGGAAAACAGTATTCATGCAAAAAATAGAATTTATTTCTTCACTAAGACAATGGCTCAGAGGTCTGAAGAAGGCTTTCCCAGCATCTTTGTCAGCTGGGACGTGACATGGGTGCAGATAGTAGCCATAGCAACGCCTGTAGCATTGCCGGCAGGATATTTCCTAAACAAAGACTAAATTATTTTGTCTTAAAATGTCTGTAAGCGTCCAGAAAGAAAAAAAGTAACAGTGGATTCATCAATTCCTCACATTTGCTTGAAACGTTTATGCTGTTCGTGATTGTTATTGTGAGCATTGTTGGGATTATAAGGATATTTGGGATTTGAAATAAAGTTTGATATTTCTTTTCATTTCTGTCTTCATACTCCCCGCATTTAAATTAAACAAGGCGGAGCCTTCTCGTTAACTACTTCATAATTGCTTCCTCATTCCAGGAGGCCTAGTCTACAGACAACAATGCAATTGATTCATACGTCAATATGACGCCAATAAATTTTTTGAAATCCAATTGTATATTTCGTTACAGATAATTGTATTCATTTGGAAATGAAGACCATAGTTGTGTAGTTTTGAATTAGACTGTGCTAAATTAGACGTTTCTGTCTTCATACTTCCCGGATTTGTTTATCACCCCCATTTGTATACGAATAATATCAACAGTAATGTCAGTACAGGTTTTGATTTGTCTAGAGAAAATCAAAACTCAAGTGAGATTTAATTGACTATTACACGATTAGAAGAAAGTATATAAAGATTAGAAGAAATAATGTACTCTAATACAATAATATATTAATTGACTTACTGAAATAACATTAGAAAATTCGATCATGTAACACCGTCACTAGAATTGTTGTCTTGGAGTCCACTTAAAGAAAGAAGATTCTTCAACTCCCTCTTATTACTATTTAAAATCATCCACACCTCCACACCCTCTTACCTAGCATCTCGTTTTGTTTACCTTTCACTACCTCGAACCCGGAACATGTACCTTCTCTCTATTCCTCTGCACAGAACATCCTTCTACTCATCATCTTTCAGCATATCTATTCCACGCCTCTGGAACTCTCTCCCTGACCATGTCAGAGACTGTCGGACAATATCAAAATTCAAATTTAAATTAAGAAATCACATTCTAGTTCATGGAATTGCTTGTTGAACACATGTCAGGTTGCGCAACTTCACCTTAACCCATGACATATAGTAAATATTGTAACTATGCTGTTGTAAAATTGAAAATTAATATGTAATGTATTATTATTATTATTATTATTATTATTATTATTATTATTGTTATTATTATTATTATCAGTTATCACTATCATCATTGCTATCTCTGTTTTCTTTCTTTTTTCTTTATTAGCTCGATGAGAGCTCTATACTGTTCTTTTGACCCTGTTGACCCTCTATAGGGCTTTAATTTAATTTGTATTATTTTCATCAGCGTCTGTATTTCTTTTCTGTATTTAAATGTGCTATCTGGTAGGATGGAAGAGAAGGCCTTATGGCCTTAATCCTGTCAGATTAAATAAATAAATAAATAAATAAATAAATAAATAAATAAATAAATAAATAAATAAATAAATAAATAAATAAATAAATAAATAAATAAATAAGTAAGTAAATAAATAAATAAGTATATAAGTAAGTAAATAAGTAAATAAATAAATAAATAAATAAGTAAATAAGTAAGTAAATAAATAAATAAGTAAATAATTAAATAAATAAATAAGTAAATAAATAAATAAGTAAAAATAATTAAATAAAGAAATAAGTAAATAAATAAATAAGTAAATAAATAAATAAATAAGTAAATAAGTAAATACATAAATAAATACATAAATAAATAAGTAAGTAAATAAGTAAATAAATAAATAAGTAATAAAATATCACTAATGTTAGCTTCACCAAAACGTTTGAACGTAACCGACATTTTCAGTTGACTAACTATGCGCTAAACAAATGACGATCGCAAAGCATGTTTTATAGTACCGTAAAGAATTTGCAGTTTTAAATCTTGGCAAACAAAGAAACAAATGCTAAGGAAGTGATAAAAACACACAAATTGCCAGGGAAGCGATAAAATTGTGCGATAAGCAGCCATGATTTGTTGAAAGACGTCCTTTCGTACCGTTTTACTGGTCAAAAATAGTATGACGTAGTAAAAGTGTAAACGTCACATTCATTTGTTTCCTCTTTTGTATTATTACTGCTGTAGTTTGTCTTAAACACATCATAATTTCTCACCCAAGGCCTACTGCAATTAATTACGTCACCGTTTCAGCAGAAGTGAGAGCATATTTCTCGAATTTCTAGGGCAGAGACTTTTCACGTTAAAAAGTTATCGTATGCCTGAAGGAAGTCATGTTTTCGTCGTCATAACAGGTGAAATACCACACTTGTATTTCTACCGGCCTCTTAAATTTGACAGGACGCCAGTTAGATTACATACAACATAACAGTACGAAAAATTATGATATTTTGTGTCTGTTAATCTTAAATTTGTCTCCCTTCAACTGTCAGGCGCTGCTATGGTTACTCAATGCAAAATATGTAGGAGCAGAAGCAAGCAGCAGAATGCAGTCACACAGGACTGTCTCCTTAGCAACCGTCTGCTGGTGCGATTAAAAAAAAATGAAAACGCAGGTTAAATCGACGCGGACGTATGGCTAGTCTGATGTTTATTTGTGTTTTCTACACATTCTGGATTGAGTTCAGTGTTCGAGGACAGCTTGCCCAAAGACGGTACGGCTGAACCCGTGTTACTCGTCTGACGTGACAAAAGTACGTACCCAAAAGTTCCTTATAAAACTGTCAGCTATGAAAGCACGTAATCTGGTTGGAAGGGTTGGCGATGTAGATGATGAAGTTTGTTGAGGCAAATTTTCATGTTTGCCCTCTGACAGATTGATGGATGAGAAGGCTGTGGAATGTAAATATCACTGCCACATGTGTGACAGATATTTTAGTTACATTTCGAAGCGGAAATAAACTTAAATGATGGGCACTGCTAAAAGCAAAACCATCGAACTGACTGGCGTCGTAGTAGCGTCCTTACTCAGGAATTATAAATTTATCTTATACATCTTGTTTACACAACTTTTAACACTGTATCACTTCGGAATATGTATGATAAGATTTTCTTGTGTTAAATACAAATGAAACAAAAGACAGATCCAAAACCAACATCAACACATAAACAAAATACACCCAAAGATACACTACACATTAGAAATTGAAAACAATAAATCCATAAATTTTCTAGACATCACAATAACAAAAATAGACAACAAACACACATTCAAAGTATACAGAAAACCCACAACAACAACAACACACATACACAACACATCCAACCACCCCACACAACACAAACAAGCTGCATTCCGAACAATGGTACACAGACTACTCAACATACCAATGAACCAACAGGATTACAACGAAGAACTAAAAACAATCAAATACATAGCACAAGAAAACGGATACAACCCCAACATAATAGACAACATAATACGTAAGACAAAACATAACCACAAAAAACATAAGAATACAACACAAACACAAGAACACAAAAAATACATCACACTAACATACGAAAACAAAAACACACACAAGATTGCAACCTCATTCAAGAAATTAAATTACAACATCGCATACAGAACAAATAACACTTTACAAAAACATCTCAACACACAAACAAACAAATACAACCACACAGGCGTATACAAACTCAAATGTAACACCTGCAACAACTTCTACATAGGACAGACAGGCAGATCATTTCAAACACGTTACAAAGAACACATCACAGCCATAACAAAATTACAAAACACCTCCACATATGTAGAACACATCAAAAATGCTAACCACAACTACAGAGACATCAACACAGACATGGAAATACTACACATCCAACCAAAAAGCCAGAAACTAAACACACTAGAACAATATGAAATATACAAACACACGAAAACACACCCCAACGATATTCTCAACACACAACTCAATTTCAGAAGACACACACTCTTTGACTCTACATTACACCACACGAACACACCCTCACAGGAAGCAAAACAAGAGGCGCCAAGACCAACAACGAGCAATTCTGAGGATGACTCATAAAAGGTTGAAACATGTCAACCAGGTATGTATGTGTATGTGTATTTATTCACTCTGCAATGGGTATATACCCGGTGGCAGTGGTAACTGATTACACTCAATAATGACAGTAATAAAAATACAATTAATAATACTACTAATAATTAATACTAATAATAATAATAATAATAATAATAATAATAATAATAACAACAGCGAACATCCTAAATTAAATGAAGCACGATCACTTAAAATAACATTTAAAATAAATCTAATTTG